>NC_086444.1:56227285-56454785 GCF_028390025.1 Pseudophryne corroboree | reverse complement strand
TCGTCTACTAGGATGACAACACAGCTTAGTAAGTGCAACGCAGAAGATGACAGTTAATGAAATTAGCACAGATCACTTTTACAGAGGTCTCTCCCGTTGTACCTAACACTGCAGTCACCTCTACAGAAACAAAATTGCAGAACGTTCCCAACAGCATAAGATGGCAATAAAAGTTAATACGTTAAAGTTAATCATCGCAACAGCACAGTGTATTTACTACTTGCTACCAACGACATCGATACTTACCCATAATATACAAGTCCCTTGATTACACCCAGCATTGAATACATTGCTCTTTTAATTGTCCTGACATGAGATAAGCCAGGTGCGGATCTCGCCATTTATATTAAGAACAAATTTTTAATTTGAAAAGGAAAATTGAAAATTAAGTACAAAAAAATAATAATAAAAAAAAAAAAAAAATCGAACTTTATCTTTACTTGTAATCAACTTTTACCGACTGAACTAATTACTGTACTTGATAAAGTACAGAATGTGTTTTGCCTAATCTAAATTCTAATCACCGTGTCACTCACAACAGATTTAGTAATGCTTCACTAGCCTACTATTCACATGCAAAATACCCTAAATGGCCCAATTATGACTGGAGCTCCTGTTCCACGGTTAACCCACTGAGAACTGAAAAATTTCACAAGCCACTCACCCACTAAAACAAAGAGCCCTTGTCTTAAATTAAGTCAGTCTGGTTTTTTTTTTTTTCTAAATAGCTGAACAAAGTGGCATGCCTTCTGTTGAGCCCAGTTGGTCAAATATGACCTGTGAGAGGAAAATGAGAATATTTGGCTTCCAGTATAACCTCTGCAACTTTGCAATGTGTCGAGATTTTCTGAAACTTAATTGATAGTGATACACAATTAAGTGGGATTGTATTTAAGAGCATCACTCATGATAAACTTGATATTCTGGACCAGAGATAAAATATGTCTGTGTGTTTATGTCGGGACTAATCAATAAGAACGTGCCATGTTGTTTATCCTTTTGAAACGGATAAGTTGGAGAATAGGAAGTTGATTTTGTGGTTTTGAGTATAATAAATATTTAATTGTTATTCCTTATTTGCCTCTAACATCAAGGGTGAGTGCCAAAAAAATAATAAATCGATAAATCTGGTTACACTATGAGTTGTTGTTTTTCTAACATCATAGAATTAATTATAAGTCAAATAGAGGGAAAATAATATTTATAAGTTAATGTAAAGGGATTTTTTTAAATAAAGAAATATACTTGACCTGCACTAGGGGGCGTCAGAGGTCACATACAGCTGCAAGCCCACTGAACTTATCGTGCAGACTTTGTGCTGATGATTGTGTACCGGTTTATTTATAATTCTGGAAGTAGATAAATGATATTATACAAATAAACTGCAGACTCCTAATTAGCAGATTTTGTTAGGCAAAAATAAATCGGTACAAGATGAGATTTTAGCTTTATGTAGAGTGTTGGACGATGTCTACTCTCATACGTAAGGGTGTCCATACCTGGAACGTTCTTTGGGATCTCAGTTAGGTTCAGTGATCGGGAGCTAATGACTGGATCTGTTGGGGCATCACCAGCAAAGTCAAAGAGTGACCAGATACAGTGATCTACTATCCAGCCTGATCAATGGGAGTCATTCAGAGTTGATCGCTCGCTAGCAACTTTTTGCAGCGCTGCGATCAGGTTAAATCTTATCAAAACTGCGCATGCGTATGCACCGCAATGTGCAGGCGCGTCGTACGGGTACAAAGAGGATTGGTGCTGGGCGATGGATTTAACGAAGTATCAATTCGCACAGCCGATTGCAAGGTGATTGACAGAAAGAGGGCGTTTGTGGGTGTCAACTGACCGTTTTCTGGGAGTGTTTGGAAAAACGTAGGCGTGTCCAAGCGTTTGCAGGGCGGGTGTCTGATGTCAATTCTGGGTCCAGACAGGCTGAAGTGATCGCAGCGGCTGAGTAAGTCCAGAGCTACTCAGAAACTGCAAAGAACTTTTTAGTGCCGTCGGCGGCAAAAGTGTTCACACACTTGCAAAGCGAAAATACACTCCCCCATAGGCGGCGACTATCTGATCGCAGAGCTGCAAAAAGTTGCTAGCGAGCGATCAACTCGGAATGATTCCCAATGACTGTTCGATACCAAATGCTACCTGGGAATAAAGGCTCTTTTGCGTTCATATACGCTGAAAATTGTAACCTAAATGGCTATTAAAAATTGTAGCATGCATGGGAATGAGAACTCATCTAAAGTCTAGAAATTATTAAGCAATTTCTGCAGGTCGACATGTGAAAGTCCCGTCTCTGTCTACAAAATACATTCCCTTAGTGCGAAAAACAAGCAAAGCATTCAAAAGAACTTATTGTGTTTATTGAGTATATCAGGAGCGTGAGCTAAGGGATAATGAACATCCGGGGTCGGTATGGCCCACAGGAGTACAGGGGAAATCATTGCTGGGCCCCACTGCCTAAGGCTCCTCTAGCAGTCAGTAACTTAGTGCAGCAGAATCCACCTTTCTACAAAACTTCAAACAGGCTCTCAAGACCCACTTCTTCACCAAACCCAGCCAACTCTCCTCCTAACCCTCTTGTCTATGCTCACTGTCTACCCCGTCTGTGTCACCCCAGTCTGTTAGCCCTTCACCTTTTAGATTGTAAGCTCGCAAGAGCAGGGACTTCTTTCCTCATACGTTTTTCCGTCTTACTTACACTATCTTATACTCCATACTCCGTAACCTAATCCCTGGTTTTCCATACTTGTCCTACATTGTCTTGAACTGTAAGTGCTGTTTTCTTGTTTGCTCTTTTGATTATGTACTGTGTAATGGGCGCCATATAAATAAAGGATAATAATAAAAATAATACAGGTTGAGTATCCCATATCCAAATATTCCGAAATACGGAATATTCCGAAATACGAACTTTTTTGAGTGAGAGTGAAATAGTGAAACCTTTGTTTTTTGATGGCTCAATGTACACAACCTTTGTTTAATACACAAAGTTATTAAAAATATTGTATTAAATGACCTTTAGGCTGTGTGTATAAGGTGTATATGAAACATAAATGAACTGTGTGAATGTAGACACACTTTGTTTAATGCACAAAGTTATAAAAAATATTGTATAAAATGACCTTCAGGCTGTGTGTATAAGGTGTATATGAAACATAAATGTATTCTGTGCTTAGATTTAGGTCCCATCACCATGATATCTCATTATGGTATGCAATTATTCCAAACTACGGAAAAATCCGATATCCAAAATACTTCTGGTCCCAAGCATTTTGGATAAGGGATACTCAACCTGTAATAATAATAATGGATGAACTTAGGAGCTTGGCTTCTTTCTATAGAACCTATGCTATAATAAATTAACCTTCCTCTTCTCTCTTCTGGTTGGCCCTCTCCCAAAGTATGTTCAGCTAAAAGTAACCCAAAGATTTTTGGGGGTTGTTGCATGTAGGTTTAAAAGGTGTGTGCCACCTTACGTGACGGATATAATGTTGTCCGTTAAATTCACCCTTTAGTCGTTCAACAAGGTCACTGGTTGAGTGGACTCCAACTCTGAACGGCTAAATGGCCTTCATCATCAATCTCCAAAAACTAAAAGATTTTGGAATTTGACAACAGGAACCTATGGCATATTCAGATTGAGTTGGTTCCTGGAACCCCAGTTCCCTCTAACAGTGCACTAACAATGACGTGTTGGACCCAGCACTACAAAGTTCTGTGGCTGTTTTCGGGATCACAGGGACAGCTGCTTTTCAGGAGCCGCAATTTGCAGCAAGTCAGATGCCAAAGTATCAGGGGGCATTAATAAACCGATATTTATTTTGAATAGATGTCTAAGACCTAGTTCTTCTGTGAGGTGAGAAGCTCTCACTGCTCCTGGTGACCTGGTCTTTTCTCTCAGCACTTTCTGCACTGACTCCGCGCTGCCTGAGGAAGCGTGCTGCTGTCAGGAGAGCTGGATCCCAGGTAAGCGAGTAGCATTTCTGATCATTCACTTTTGGGTGGAATTATCCTGTAACAGGCTCCTAAATCCCACTCACTGTGATGCACAGGAGACTGACTTTTCTCTCACAAAACAACTCCTCTCCTGCTCCTGGAAATTATAGTCTGGTGTCACATATTTACCCGTGCTGTACAGAGGAAGCTGTAATCATCTGCAGCCCCGTGGCTGTCACTGCTCAGCCTGACAACTAATAAGGTAGAGATTTGGTAGTCAGCCAAGTGGTGACAAATAGGGAGGACTCACTGTAAATCGCTTCTATTTCTATAAGTTGACAATACAGAACCTGATTTAGTGCACAGAGAAACCTTTGATACTATCAGCCTGTGCTGTGTGATAGTGTAGTGATATACACTATCCAGCGGGTTTTATGGGGATTCTGCATTTAAAAATACAGATTTCTGAAGGAGGTGGTGGTGGTTGTGGTGGTGGGGGGGCAGTTTTTATCTGCCTCACTGCAGGACCATGTTCGGAGGATTTTCAGGGACCATAACAGATGGGTGATGGGGTGAAACCTTGAAAGAAATGGGTGTGGCAGTCTGTGGCCGGGTATAGTTTGTGCCTGTGAATACTGTATAATGTCGGTATGTATTAATGTGTATTATGTACTACAAGGTCAGTATAGAGGATGTGTTCTGGTAATTTGACTACTGTTTATATTTGCTCCCGTCACTCAAATGCCACAGTGGCCCCTATCCGGCCTATTGCCCGGCATTACAGATACAGCTGGCAAAAAACAATGCAGTAAAACTTAAGTACCAGATCTTCTTTCCTGTGATAGAGGGTGTAGCAGCAGCAGTAGCATCAGCTAAGCGGCCCCAGGTTACCACCGTGGCAGAGGATTTCTCACCACCTTCCAGGCAGTCAGGTTGTCAAAACAGTCCCCATGCATACTCTTCAACTGCCCCAAATGAGAATACGAAGGGTCAGGGGCAGTGCAAAGGTGTTTTACCTGGGGTTGGTAGAGGCTAGTGGCTGACATGCCCCTGCGCTGTGATCATCCCAACTGTGATATGAGCTAGTCCCTAACGTACAGATGGAGCCTCATTCATCTAGCCTTCTCTGCTGCGCCTAGGTGCACCAAGGTTTATTAGCATAAACCTTTCATCTATTGTTCTCAGCTGCAATACAATACAGAGAGAGCAATACAGCAGGGGATTAAGTCATTACAGCAGGCGATTAAGTCCGACTGCCCTGTCTCAACTAATCCGATTAAAGGGATAGATGAGCAGGGCTCCATCTGTAACGCCTAAATGGATGCACAGGTCACAGAAAAATAATAAACATCTCAATAAACTGAGAGCCTGTAACTTTGCCCTTCCAACGCACTGACCTGCTACTCCTTTCAGTCAAATTTGTATTTAGTGTTCCGCTCTCCGAACTCATCTGATCTCCCTGAGAGGCTGAGAGAACTCTGGAGTCAGACTCAGGCAACGGCTGACAACAGGGGACAATTACTTGCACTCAGCAAAATGTAAATAAAAAGACGTATCTCATGCATGTTACTGTATGTTATGTATGGTCACACAGGCTTACCCTAGGGATAGCCATGGTATGGATAATCATGGATGGTGCCATTGGCATCAATTGCATCAGTTTGCAGCAATGACAGCCATCTCTGCCAACATAATTGGCTATCCCTGCTGTGGGTGTGTCAGGCTACAGGCCAATCAGGTATGGGGGTGGGGCTTAGTTGCATGGCGGGGGGGGGGGGGGGGGAGTGTGGCTAAGCTCCTGCATTGGAAAGGAACCCCCAAAACCATCGCTGATAGGCTACCTCCGATGGAAGAGAACCATTGAATCTCTGCCATCAATGTCAACATTATCCACCATCAGCTGGCTGTTAATCATTGGAGGTCGACGGACACACTTAGGCTTCCCCTTGTCTTTTGTTTGCGAGGATCAGAAAACATTTACGCTCATTAATTAATTTATATAACAGGTATTAACGTTTATGCAATAGAAAGTAAACAAGACTCTAAGCAGGCTGCATCGCATGCTATGGGGTTGCGGGTCACGTTCCAGGTGGGAAAGTGTAATGAGCTTCACTTGGGAAATGCAGAACAAAATGTATGTCTACTTATATTAAAGAGCTTGTAAATGGAACGCTACATATTTAGTATTGTTCAGCCTACTTCTCACATCCCTAACTGCCTGCAATAAAGGGAGAGATAAAGAGATCACAAACCATCAGCCTGCAAGACTCATTCACAGCGCCATTTGGGGATTCTGTTTAGCCAAATGAGCTCGCACAGGAAGAGTAATATTAACTCTATCGCTGCCGACATGCACTGCAGAGCACTGCCGCATAATGATTTAATGACCCGACGAGACTGGGGTCTCAACCTCTCACATGAAGTATTAGACACCTGTCAATTAAAATATTAATTGTGGACCTTCGTAGTTTTAAATATGTAATTCCTTTCCACTTTAGAGCCACTGTAAAGAAAATGGGTTTCATCCTTGCTTCCAATTTCAGGTTTAGATCCTGTGTCGGTTGCTAGCGGAAAAAGTGTCTTCCCTCGATCCTAGTAACAGGTTGTGTGTCGGTTTTGTTTAATCTGTGGGATGTCTTGAAAAGGACCATCAGGACAGAATACAGTATATCACCATTACAAAATAACATTTGCCTCTTCGAACAAAATAAGCGTGATCACAGTTAATTATTACAGTCGAGCAGGGCCTTCCTACCTCTATTTCTGTCTCTTTTCACCCAGTTTTGTGTTAACATTGTTGTTCCAATTGTAAAGCGCAACAGAATTTGCTGCGCTATATAAGAAACTGTTAATTAAAAAAATAATAATAATAATAATAATAGTATAAAAAAAATCATCAATGGACCCAGAGTCAAATCTGAGATTCAAAATCTGCAGTTCATGTTTTAGGTTAACTTTTGCTGTTCCTGTTAAAAAGTGAGTTGTCTTAAAAAAAAAAGAAAAAATGTATTTGAAAAGTGAACACAGCTACGGTATGTTTGAATCAGTACTAAGATGTATCAATTAATAACTAAACATGGTTGAAGCAGTAAATTGGTCTCCAATTTATTTTTAATTTATATTCATTTGGAATTGCAGGGAAATGTCACATTTTTTAACCAGCCTGAGATTTGTCTCGAACATCTCTAATAAGCACTTTTGATTAAGGGGGGAAAAAAGGCCTTGGATTCGTGTATGGGTACTCAACAAGAGGTCTTCCAGCTGTTGTGGGACTACTCATCCCAGAATGCCCTGCCTCAGGTTAAGCATGCCCTGACAGCACATGCTGTGATGTGTAGTTCCACATCAGCTCAAGGACCCTATGTTGAATACCCCTGCGGTACACTATATCCCGCTACCTATTACAATTATTCAGTCCTTTTATTAACATAGGAAAATAATGCACACTAATACCAGAGACTTGATACAAGAATGGCCATACCCAACAGTGTTATGAGTTTTTGGTGTCCCTAGGGCTTCTGTTGATGTGCTTGGAATGACACATTACCTACCTCCAAAACTGTGCCCATGTCATATTAATTAAGCCAATCTGTGATCAACAAAAAGCACACCCTCAATTTACACGAAGCCGCACCTCAACGAGCTCAACCACACCAACTTTCTGGCCAACATCATACCCTCCCTGTGAAGCCTCAATAGCTTCCCAGTATGCACTGGCCCTTTCAATATCTGCAAATTGTAAATGCCAGGCTGAGATTAGGACAAAAAGGGGGCATAACTTCATACAGCTCACAGGAAGGAGACTGTCATTGTACATCACATCATAAGGGTTAATGTCACAAGGGTTGGTGACTTGGTTCATTGTTGGCAGTGCAGCCAGGAAAAACATGAGCTCAACCTAGCTCCTGGAAAAGGTCTATGAGAAATGGGTATTGTAGTTTGGCGCTCAGCTTCAATAATGCAGATAGCCTGAGGAAGTGGACAGAAGTCATGAAACGCGTAGATAAAGACAAGGGAAGTTCATTTTTATTTTTAACGAGATATTCTCCTACTCTTTCTTTTTTTTTTTTTGTCTTTGTCATTGCTTTGATACTGCTTATATTTTAAGTCTGATATTGGTTTGGCTTTATGAACTCCATACTTGTTTTAATAATGTCCTAATAAGCCCAAACTCTACCGGAGGAACAACCCCACAAGGGCATACTGAAATAACCACCTTGCCACAACACATGCTATGCAGTAACATAAGTTATGCATCGAATCCCCAGAAGCAAAGCAAAGATTCATTCACAGCGTCAAAAGCATTAGCCGCCATTAATAATCCAAGCTCTAGCAGTAAGAGACGGACAAGCTGGTAGCCTGTAAATAAGTTTATACTTATTCTTTTACTCTTTTAGGGTTCATTAATGTCTATGAAGAAATATATATATATATATATATATATTGTTCTAGTGGTAAATCGGTTGCGCCTTCAGTGTTTGTATGTAAATTGTTGCAAATCCTTGAGTGATAGTTAAAATGTGCGTACCAGACATACGTAGAACATTCGCCTTGTTTGAGGTATCTTTGCATCTGGATAATCCTTACTCGTACTGATTCTCCATTCCCATCCGTCCAAGCGTTGGTGTGGAGTTTGTACGTATATGCAAAAAATGTGTGTCAGAATGCTACTCTTAAACAAAGTGACTTGGTGCTATATTTCGTGCAACTTTAACAGTAAAGTGAATATGTGCAAAGAAAAGTGCTGTACGTGCTTGTTATATATATATATGAATAAAAATATGAATAAATACGAATAAATATTTTATTTTACTGGCAGTGTGCAAATTCCCTTAGGTAATGTGCTTATATACCACTTATTGAGGGTGCAACACCATATGGCTCAGTAGTCAAAAGGAGCACTTACATCTAGAGTTGAAATGATTTAATAGGATGCTGCCATCATTCCATCATCAGACTTATGGACCTTAAAAAAAGGGTTCCCATGTGGGATGGAAAAAAGCCTCTGATAGTGTAGTATTATTTAAAAAACATTTAATAATACATAAAACGACAAAACATACAGATGGACTCGTACAATTTTAAAAATGCATATAAGCTTATCTGTTAATTCCTCAGATAGGAGCGGAGTGCCGGTATATGCCCAACGCGTTTCGTCCCTTAGTTCATATCTGGGACTTCCTCAGGGGTCAATGGTGGTCTGCTCTGCATCCCCACACCTTATATTTGCCAGGAATCAAGTTTTGTAGTTCCAATACCCGGCAGCAATAGCCACGCGAGATTTACTAATCCCGCGCATGCGCAGTAGCGCTACGCGCGCGGACAACCAGCGCAATCCAGTTTTGATTATGTAACTTGATTCCTGGCAAATATAAGGTGTGGGGATGCAGAGCAGACCACCATTGACCCCTGAGGAAGTCCCAGATATGAACTAAGGGACGAAACGCGTTGGGCATATACCGGCACTCCGCTCCTATCTGAGGAATTAACAGATAAGCTTATATGCATTTTTAAAATTGTACGAGTCCATCTGTATGTTTTGTCGTTTTATGTATTATTAAATGTTTTTTAAATAATACTACACTATCAGAGGCTTTTTTTCCATCCCACATGGGAACCCTTTTTTTAAGGTCCATAAGTCTGATGATGGAATGATGGCAGCATCCTATTAAATCATTTCAACTCTAGATGTAAGTGCTCCTTTTGACTACTGAGCCATATGGTGTTGCACCCTCAATAAGTGGTATATAAGCACATTACCTAAGGGAATTTGCACACTGCCAGTAAAATAAAATATTTATTCGTATTTATTCATATTTTTATTCATATATATATATATAACAAGCACGTACAGCACTTTTCTTTGCACATATTCACTTTACTGTTAAAGTTGCACGAAATATAGCACCAAGTCACTTTGTTTAAGAGTAGCATTCTGACACACATTTTTTGCATATACGTACAAACTCCACACCAACGCTTGGACGGATGGGAATGGAGAATCAGTACGAGTAAGGATTATCCAGATGCAAAGATACCTCAAACAAGGCGAATGTTCTACGTATGTCTGGTACGCACATTTTAACTATCACTCAAGGATTTGCAACAATTTACATACAAACACTGAAGGCGCAACCGATTTACCACTAGAACAATTTTGAAATCTGAGTTCCTTTGGGAATTGGACATTTTGAAATCTGGTTGCGACACCATTAACCTTGGGAGTGTTTTTATTAATTTTAAACTAATTTTAAAATAATTTTGTTTTGCACTAACTCATGCGTAATTTATGATCTCCCATTTTAGGGATATCTGGTTATAGAATATTCAGGTTGTAGCGCTATCTGCACCTTTTGTACACAATATATATATATATATATATATATATATATATATATATTAATATAAAAAAAATGTATGTGCGTTTTGATTAATTATAAAAAAATAATGGGCCTAATTAACAGATATGTGCAAACCTGATGGTTTACATACATCTCCCATGGTGTGAGATCTGCACATTGGCAGATGCGAGATCGCACACAGTGTCCCATGGTTGTCATGCTGCAGCCATCTGGGAGAATCATAGCCCCATTTCTGAGGAAAGCCGAGGCTAGTATCGGCATCCTCCGACGCAGATTCACTGGCCCTGGCACCATGAATACACCGGCCATCCTGACTAACCTGAGGGTTACTCAGATGGCCAATGAAGCAGTGGGTCACAAAAGCCGGGTTGGGCGTGTCTGTGTACTCAAGATGCCTCCTATTGCTTTTACATATGTCAGCACAGCTGCCGCATACTAAGATGGAGCAGCTGTGCAACACTTTTTCCGTCATCATGTGATCAAATGACGAAAGGGGCGTACCCCACTCATTAAATCAATCACAGCTCAAAATATAGAACGTAACACACTCACCCAGTATATATTTGATTCGTTATTTGATCACATGGTGTTGGTTGGGGTGTTAAACTTATATAAGAAGTTACTACAGGTGTATGGTTTTCTTTTCCTTTTCGTGACTGTACATTACTCAGGAAACGAAAACCCTGGGAAGAACTTGGAATCCATTCCTGAAAACACATTTGGATCCCTGATATCAAACAGGATACGCTTTCAGTGGATATTTTATTTGTATATAACCTATACGATCTAGGGCCTTTGAACTTCACCTATCTTTTTTATAGTATTACTATGTTTCCTATTTCTGGGGCAGGTTTTGGTGCTGATGGGGCTGCTGGTTATACCGTATTTGTGTCTAGATCCTCTTCTTCATTTTTACAGCTGTGCAATGCGGTCTACCTCTGAATCTGCCGCGCTAATGGAGGGCATTTATACACTTGTGCTGTTGCAATAAAACAAAATCACTGCAGTAATAATGGCGAACTTTATATTTGCCCCAATTAGCTCAAAGCAAGATATATCTGTTACTTCGGTACGACTAAACAATTGCTGTGAACCTAGCCTTAACGAATGCCCCGCAATATAGCTAATATAAACATATTTTTCTAACAAATTGTCAGAATTGTCTGAATGAATTATAGTACTTGAATTATACAGAATTGTAAACCGAATTTAAAAAAAATAATATCTTTGCAAAATATTTCCTTTAATAACGGTTGAAGGTATATAGTTCATGCTTGCAGTAAGTCCCACCATAAATTATATGGGGAACGATACTAAACATGAACATTAACTTGGCTTACAACGATGATAATAATAGTTATCGCTTGGATTATATAATGTTTCTAGGCTTAATATGTTCCAGTCCACTGCACTCTTTTAAAAACACTGTTTTAGACGAGCTGACAAGCACAGATAAAATACACACAAATAACGTATGTATCCTGCAAATTCTAATTGATAAGGGCAGATACAACATTAGTAAAATGCACAAGTGAAGCTCTCTGACATTTGACTTTAATATCTTTGTAATAATTTAAACAGGAATCAAGTAAACATGTGCATTTGCAGATCTCTTTAATTATCCGGGTAATTATTCCTATTGCTTATAATAAACCAAAGTGCACCTGTTTTGTGAAATCCTATTTTTATGTGCTTTTGGCTGCAGTGCCATAAGAAATGTGTCTTTGAATGATGAACGCAGGTTCCATATTTAATTATTCTTATTACGGAGTAAATAGGAGACTGACACAAAGCAGGGAGCAGCTACGGAGGTTGAACTAGTGTATACGGTGTTTCCAGTAGCGGATCTTGCCACGGGCAAGCAGGACTTTTGCCCGGGGCGCCGCCTTCCGGAGGGCGCAGGGCGCCATCCGGAGGGCGCCGCACCAGGGCAAGATCCGCTGCTGCTGTGTGCCCCCTGCTGCCCGCTGCCCCCCCGCTGCCGCTGGGAAGGGAAACTAGACACCCCGGGGCGCCGCCTTCCAGAGGGCGCCGCACCAGGGCAAGATCTGCTGCTGCTGTGTGCCCCCTGCTGCCCCTGGGAAGGGAAACTAGACGCGTACGCGTCTAGTTTCCCTTTGTGGAGAGGTCCTTTACTGTGCGGTGCGCGATGACGTCATCGCGCACCGCACATCATTTCAGTCTGTACAGGGGGCGTAAATGACCACGCCCCCTGTATGAAGCCACGCCCCCTAATGCCGCCCGGGGCGCCAGAAGCCCCGGAACCGGCCCTGGGTGTTTCAACCTAGTAGATTGGTGCCTTTCAGCGTGGGATCCCTGGTGCGACAACGCTGGAAATAGCAAAACTGCAAAACTTATTACAGCCAGGGTAAAACGGAAATTTAGAGATCTATTTATTAACATTATCTTTACTAAAATAATGTGAAAAAGGGTATTTTCACACCCTTTTCACATTATTTTAGTATCACCTTAATGTATTAAAGGGCATTTGCAGCAATTTGATAAAAACTGCTCCAAACCCTTTAATTCACTTTTTTTTAGTAAGCCACATATTCCCCATACTTATAATGGGAAATGCGATCTGACCAGATTTACTAAAAAAAAAAATGAGAAAAAATACAGCAGTGTGCCCTGTGATAATCTCACCAGCCAGGGCAGCACTGCGATAGGGTGGCATTTGCCCAGCTTTCTCTGCCCCGGCAGAGAAAGCTGAGCGGGGACCCGGCAGAGTGATCAGCTCTGTGTGTCCGATGGACTCACACGGTGATCAAAATGTTAAAAAAAAATAACATACTCACCTGTCCGGAGAGCCGGTGTCCGCTGCTCCGGTGAGCGCTGCCGGGCGCCGAGTCCCCCATATGCTGCAATGTGACCCCGGTACAGTAAGTGGCACTGCAAAGCACTTTACCGGTCCGGGGGTCACTGCAGCACACAGGATATGGCGCCCGGCAGCCCAGAAGGTGCAGCGCGGACCAGCTCCCGGGACAGGTGAGTATACTATCCTGCGGGGGGGATAATCAGCTATCGCAGTGCGAGTTTGGGATATTTTATCACATGACATCCGCATCCAAGATGCGGATGGTGATAAACAGGCCCCATAAAATCTAAATTTGTTGTTGGCTTTCATGTGCCATTCTCAGAAACATTGGTAAATTAGACATTTTCCCAGTCCCCAAAGAATGCAATAGGAGCTGACTACAGAGGGACAGGCGCAGATTTCTCCGATATTGCTGCAGATGATAAATGGAGAGAGTATTGACTGCATAGGAGAGGAAAGAGTTAAACATCTGGGGAGGGGTGGACCTAGCTGTGAGGAAAGTACAGCCTTCTTTAGGGGGAGGGTTTGCTATATATAGGGAAGGAGAGGCCATCTTAAGCCTCTTGGTGATTTGCTTTGGGGTAAGTGCTGCTTTGCAGAATCCCCCCATTTTCTTTTTCGGATTTATACATTTCAATGTTTTGTCAGCTAGTCATGGGCAAAGTGATTCACTGAACTGAGTTGAGACACATGACTCAGTTCAGTGAAGTGTCTCGAGTCAGTGTCTCGGCACATGAGTCATGACTCATCTGTAGTGGAATGTGTTGCAGAGACTGCACATGAATCAGTGAGTTGCCAGTGCTGGCAGATCAGTGCTGGACTCATGGAGTTATTCAGCTGCAGTGATTGTACAGTGTATCTGGGGGAGGCAGCTGCTTATGCCCTGATTGTTAATAATATGTTAACATAGATTTACTGTTATGTTGATATATTATTAATAACCACTTATTGCATACTAGTTATAGAATATGACATTACTTTTGGCTGAGGAGAGAAAGCTGAACAGCCATGAAACACATCATTTATTCTGTAACTAAACCAAATAAAAACGTTTTTTTTTTTTTTATCTTGCATACTTTGCTGATTGGCCTTGGATTTATTATATTATCCACTATCTAGCCTCCAGGGAGTTTGCCACCCACAATCACACTGAGCAGGATCAGTGAGCACTGAGCCGAGAGCCCTGTACCACAGGGGCTCCACCTCCTGCTGCATGAATCAGATTCATTCACTGAGTCACTGAGTCTACACAGTGTACAACTGTCTCCCTCACTGGCAGACTCAGGATGAATCATGATTCATGACATGGATCAGGCACAGCAGCAGAGCACTCACTGACTGGTGAGTCGTGACTGCTCCCTCCCCCCTCCCACTGGGTGTCACCTGGTATAGCCTCTGGCCAATCACAGCTAAAGACAGCAGAACACACTGACTGAAGGACACAGGACACAGAGTTTCCTCCCTCTGTCTGAGAGAAGCTGCTGCTGCTGCTGTCTCGACTCATGAAACAGTGAGTGACTCGAGTCATTCACACTTCCTGATGATTCCAGTCACTGTGTTGAGACAGAGAGTCAGTAGACATCTCTATTGTCAGCTCCCTGCATTTAGGTCACACATCAGTGCTCTGGCTGCCACTCGCCCACGTTACCGCTCATCGGGCGGTGGGGGCTGGTTCCGGGGGCGAGCTGGCTGGCCCTGGGGACGGCGTCCCGTCTCCTAGGGCCTCCTCGAGGGATCTGGCGGAAGCCGGGCCGGATGTGACTGGCGGGAGCGGCCGACGAGGAGGATCAGAGAGGGAGTCAGGCCGCCCGGAGGTGGGCGGGCAGCAGCCCTTGCCTCCGGGCATGGCCGGGGAAGCCCCAGTGCCGGGTGCCCGCGGGAGCGCGCCGCGCCAGGCGCTCATCCAGGGACCGGAGACTGAGTTCGATGCCCAGCTCTTCCCCCTTGCCGGGGCCGGCTAGTGGTTCCAGGCGGGGGGAGGGCACTGGGCGGGGGACGGTGGCCAGCCGAGCGAGGCCTGTCGCAGGGCCTCGCACGGCGTCATCCCCAAACGCTTCGGCTGAGAGAGCACGGACCGGAAGCGGTGGGACGCCCACGCGCGGCTCCGGCGGCGCCGCTCGCGCACGTGTGCGCGCAGCGGCGCCGCTTTCCTCCTTGTCTCCTCAGCCCTCTCCCCCGCAGCCGGAACACGGTGTGGAGCGGGGAGGGAGGGGGAGAGGCAGTGATCAACCAGGTTAAGCTAATGGAGCTCTTAATGCAGGAGCCCAGACAAGAGGCCTTGTGGTGACAGAGAGCAGTGGGGCGCGCGCCCGAGGTGCGCGCGCGCCCACGCTCACCTCTGGTGCCGCTAGCCGCGCACGTGTGTGCGCAGCAGCGCCGCCGGCCCTGCTGTCTCCCCTGCTATCTCCCAGGCAGCCTGAGTCCGGCGGGAGCCGGGGGGAGAGGGGAGACAGGGCAATTATGATCACTGGCAGGGCAGTGCGATACCAAGGAGAAGGGGTGCGGCAGCAAGAGGTCACCGGGTGCGCGAGCCCGTGTCCACTGAAAGCGGAGCAGTGCGCGCGCGCTCTGCTGCGCCGCGGGGTTCCCGGTCTTTTCAGATCACTCCCCCAGGGCCGGAATCTAGCGGCCTGCGGGGGAGGGGGGACAGGGAATGGGTTAGTGGCCGCGGGGCTGCTGCACGCGCCGCAGGAGCTCGCGGCGGTCCCACCCCCCCCCCCCCCCCTGCGGCATCAGATAGTTCCGATACACGGGAAGAGGGGACAAATTCGGAGGCGAGGGCAGTGCGGGCGTCGACAGCGGTGCCTCCGCTTTCCCGCAAGGGCAGCGTGCGTCGGATGCCCGGCACACGCATGTCGGGCGGCGAGTGCGTGGTCGCACGCGGGCCCCGGCGAAGGACCCAGGACCGCGTTTTGGGGCAGTCACGACCCCTCCGGAGCGCTGGCTCGGCCCTGGCCACAGCGGTGAAGGTGTTAGGGCCGCTAGCTGCAGCTGCCTCCCCTAGAACGGCTGTTCGTTCCGGCGGGCTGCGGGCTATGGCGGCGCAGCGGGTGGCACGCGCCTGCCGTGAGCTCGGGACGGTCGCCGCAGAATTACAACAGGGTCCAGGGCAGGACGCGGGGGAGCTCACGGCCGCAACGCCCCCAGCACTGAGGCCGCGGCATGTGCCGCGAGTGCTGGAGGGGTCCTCCGCTTCTTCCTCTTTTTCAAGGGAGCTCGGGGATGAGGCGATGGCAGATTTCGAGGAGGAAGGCAACGATTTGGACGCGCCGGAAGATTCCATGTCGGGGCAGTCGGCGGCATCAGGTAAGGTGGTGCAGTCGGTATTCGGGTTCCTCCACGAGCTCTAGTTCGCGTAGTTCTTCCTCTTCCACATCTTCAATGTAGTCACAGGCGTCCGAAGTCAGTAGCACAACTAGGGCAAAGAAGCGGGCATAAATTCGCCAAGAGGGCAGCGGAACAGGCGCAAGCGGCTTAGCGAGGAAGCGCGTAGGGCCAAGAAGCTCGCAATTTGCCCGGTGTCGTGCGATTCGTCTATACTGCTGTACTGCGGGGGCTGCGAGATAGCTGCCGCAAGAAGATTTGGAGGGGGGACTTCGTGGACGTGTTCGTATTGACGAAGGTCGCGAAGAAAGAGTATAAGGTGGCGGCGCAAAGAAGGGCATCGGGGCTGAGGCATTCCGTACCTTCGATAATTGCCTGGCCGGGTTCTGGGTCTTCGCGGCATCTTACCTGGAGGACAGGCCGGCAGAGCACACGAATATAATTAGGTACCTGCATCTCGTACATGACATGCAGCGCACGTCTTCGGGATCGGAGTGGCGCAGGTACGATCAGGAATTCAGGGAACAACAGGAAGGTTTGCAGGTCATGGACTTCGGGTTCAAGGACGTTGAGGTTGGGCTCAAGGTCACCCGGGCTTCGCTACAGGCGGAGGAGCCCCGGAAGCCGGGGGCGGACGGGCACCACGCAGGTTCGTCCTCCCAGTGGTTCGGCGCGGACGGCGGATTGGCCAAGTCAGGTAGGTCGGCAGTCCGCGCAGGGGGGCGTGCCACCACAAAAGGAAAATGTTTCACGTTTAACAACGCGGCGTGTTCCTTCGGGGGATGACTTGGTCATCTCTCCAGTGGGGGTGGTTCCTAAGAAGGCTCCAGGCGCCTTCCGGCTCATTTGAGTTCGCTTTTAGGTGTGTACTGCCGGAAGCTGTGAAGGGCGACTGCGGGGTGTGCCAGAACGCACCATTTCGTGCGTTTGTCCTCAGAGATTAAGAGGGATTTGGCAATATGGGCCTCGTTCCTCGAGGACTTCAACGGGGTGTGTATATGGCAGGCCCCAATGGCGGACAGCGCTAGGTTGCAGCTGTTCACCGACGCAGCGGGCGCCTCTGGATTCGGTTGCCATCTGGAGGGATCTTGGTGCGCGGCCTCGTGGCCGGCAGAATGGCATCGCGGGGGTTTCACGAAGGACCTTTTGCTTCTGGAGTTTTTCCCATTATGGTGGCGTTGGAGGTCTGGGGCGATCGGCTGGCTAATCACAGCATTTTGTTTAGATGCGATTATCTGGGCGTGGTGCATGCGATTAATAACCAGAGGGCAAAGTCGTTGGTGGTTATGCGGGTGCTAGGGCAATTGCTTTTGACATGCTTGCGTAGGAACCTGTGGTTCCGCGCGCAACATGTGCCCGGTTTGGAGAATGGGATTGTCGACGCTTTGTCGCGAGGACAGTGGGAGAGGTGTTGGTTGTTGGCACCTGAGGCCAACGAGCAAGGTTTTCATTGTCCCGGTTAGGTTTGGCACATGATCGGGCCGGACTGGAGGGTCTAGCGTTGCGGTCAGTAGCGCCAGCCACGCTCAAGGCTTACGAACAAGCTTGGAGTGAATGGGAGGAGTTTGTCCAAGGGCGTCAGCATCAAGGTAAGAGTAGGCATCGGCTGATGCTTTCTTTTATGTGGCAGCTTTACGTCTCCGGTAGGTCACGAGCAGTGGTATCGCGGTATTTGGCAGGCATCTCAATTTTCTGCAAGCTGCGAGGCGTCCCTGACGTAACGAAAAGCGAGGTTCTGCGGAAGGCAATGAAAGGGTGGGCGCGAGTTGCGCCGTCGCCACCGGATAGGAGGCGGCCCATCGATGCGGCTTTGTTGCCAGCCGTCATCGAGGCGGTAGGGCGAGTCGCGTCGTCCAGGTTTGAGACGCTTTTGTTTAGTTTGGCGTTCTCAATGGCTTACCACGGGGCCTTTCGAGTTTCTGAGTTGGTAGTGCCTTCCAAGAGAGCAGATTCGCGCATGCTGGTGGGGGACGTGGTAGTGGGTGAGAGGTCCTTGCTGTGCAGGTTGCGACGCTCCAAGACGGATCAAGTGGGGAGAGGGCGCTGGGTTACAATGGTTCCAGCGCTAGAGGAGAGCGTTTGCCCAGTTGGCTGGCAAGGCAATATGTGGTGGTGCGACCCGTTAAGGAGGGGTCTTGGCTGTTGCATTATGATGGGCTGCCAGTCACGAAATACCAGTTTCGTTGGATGCTGAGTCGTTGTTTGGCGGGCTTGGGCCTCCCACCCACTGCTTTCGGTACCCATTCCTTTCGCATAGGCGCAGCGACGTCGGCTGCTGCGGCGGGTTGCTCCAGAACTGAAATCCAAGCGGTGGGGCGATGGAAGTCGTCAAGTTACAGACGATATATTCGCCCCGTCACATGAGAGGTCGGTTTGCGCTTGGGGCTTTGTTTAAATGGCAATGTATTACGTTGTTCCAGTTCTGTGATTTTATGGTGTTGTGCGTCTGTTGGTGTTCCCCCTTTTTTATCCTACTCAGGGATTAGCTACTCGCCGTTGCTGGCATGAGTCGGCAGCGGGGGTCTGGAGTTATTTGCGATTTTTTGCCTGACTTGACGGACTGAATTCTAATCTATAATTCGGCTAATTTGGTCTAATCAGAGTCCCTCAGCAGGTCTTTACGTTTCACCTCCAGCTGAGTTATTACATGTGTTTCCCATTTTATACCCCCCCCCCTTTTTTTATTTCGTTTGTTTTATTTGATCCTTCCCCTTTGTGTCTTTAATTGCGCTTTAAATTGGCAACGGAACATGGTGCAGTCGGCTAGGCCGTGACTGCTGCAATGGCGAGATCTAAAGTTTTCTTTTTTGGCAGATCCTTCAGTATAAACAATTAATAAGCCTCTTAGTAATCAATTCTACCCCTCTTTTTCCCTTCAGGATGGTTCGGAGACTATTTGCCCATTTGGGTGGTTGGCCACTCTTACATTTACTGGGCGGCCAGGTTTGTGGCCTCGGAAGGGTCTCAGGCATTGCTAGGAACACAGGGTGTCAGATGGCTTGGCTGGCGAGGAATGATGTGGGGTGAGCTGAGGAGTAGGTTAGTGAGTCAGGCCAGCAAGCATGGAGTCCCTAGGGTTTTGGTTGTCCATCTAGGTGGCAACGACCTGGGGAAGAGGACATCCTTGGATCTGCGGTGGGCCATGATACAGGATCTGGCAAGTGTGACCGCGGCATGGACCAATTGTGTGTTGGTTTTTTCCATGATGGTGCCAAGATTGTGTTGGAGGGGTGTGGCGGATGGTCGCCAGATTGATGAGGCCTGGAAAAAGGTGAACGGAGCGGTGGCAAAGTGGGTGCTGTCCCACGGTGGGAGGGTGGTTCGCCACCCGAGGATACGGTTCAGAGACAGCCACCTTTTCCGGCGCGATGGAGTACATCTATCCAATGAGGGGATGATGTTTTTTCTGGAGGATCTAGGTTTCGCTTTGCAGGAGTTAGGGTAGGTTTATGGTGGCGGTGCGAAAGACTTTGGGGATGAGTCTTTCGCTGTTGGCGGAAAAGAACGGCAGTTTTGTATTGTAGGGAAAACTGTAGTGTTTTTACAGTTTGTTGTGGTTTAGGTGCACTCACCTCCATCGACTTATGGCCGCTTGACCACCCGTCCGGGAAGGCAGCGGCAGGGCACCCAGGAGCGGTGGGTAGTCACTGTGGGGGTTGAGTTGTCACCTATTACCGGTTTATAGTAAGTTTTAGTAAATTTATAGGGTTAGTTATTTAAAGTTAATTCAGATTAATTGAGCCGTTCTTTTGGGCCGCCACCATATGCCAGCTGGAGCGGCATATTAAATTAATTTCTTTATTACAGGTTTCCTAATGGATAGGGACAAATAAATAGCTAGCAATTTTCTGCCAAAATTCAAGTCTCAGTGTCGTTATTTCTGGTTCTAGGTTATGAATGCTTTACTTTCAAAGAAAGGGGTCCACCAAATATCACTAAGATGTTTAGTGACTGTTTTCAGAAGATTGACCACAATTACTCCATTAAGGGGCAAAGACCAGATAATTATATTTTCTTATTGCTGCTGTCCATGGTATTAAGTAATTCAGATTCACAGAGTTGTACTGATATACACATGCAGATGTTATTGGTAAATAGGCCCATAATAGTCATTTGTCTAACAAAAATATAAAGTATACTTTATTATAAGTAGTGGTGAAAATGTCATGAACCACAATTTGAATGGATATTGGGGGTATTTCAGACTTGATCGCTAGGCTGCGTTTTCATACGGTGGGTGATCAGGTCCAAACTGCGCATGCGTATGCACCACAAGGCACAGGCGCATTGCACGGGTACAAAGCGGATCGCCGCTCAGCGATGGGTTTGTGCGACGGATCCGTTCACACGGGCGATCACAAGGAGATTGACAGTCAGAAGGCGTTTGTGGGTGGCAACTGACCGTTTTCTGGAAAAATGCAGACGTGTCCATGCATTTGCAGAGAGGGTTCCTGACGTCAATTCCGGTACCGGACAGGCTGATGTGATCGCGGCGGCTCAGAAAGTCCTGGGCTGCGCAGAGACTGCACAAGATCAGTTCGTACAGCTCTGCTACACATGCGATCGCACACTTGCACAGCTAAAATACCCTCCCCCATGTGCAGTGACTATCTGATCGCAGCAGTGCAAAAATCGCTGGCTAGCGATCAGGTCTGATTTAGGACCACTGTCCATTGCTGCTCTTGTAAATGATATTTTTACAGATGCGTCATCATACAACTTTGATCTAGGAATGCCAAATAACCTCTCGAGACCCACCAGGTTTCTTGTGACTTAGCAGCAGCAAGCGTCCATTTTTGTTAATATTTAAGTCCTATATACATCACTAAAATGACAATCAGTGACAAAACTACATTGCTAGCATACAATGACCACTGGGGCTTGTGGTATTTGTAGTCGCACATCTGCGCAAAAAGGTTTTGATACGAGAGCGGCCGCAGTTATTCCTCTCACCACGTTCAGCTGTGGTTCATCTGCAACCTTGTACATAGGCTGCACCAAGTCCTTTACGGCAATCTCCTGCGACTGGAGGTATCTGCTGCAATATCTTCTGCTGTCCGTCTGCCGGCTCCCGCAGCAGCTGACCCCATAGTTAACTGTGGGGATGGTATTTCACAAGATACGCAAAGAAAAGCTTTCTAGATCTTGCCTGCATGGGATAAGGCCTTCTTTAGATGGCGTCAGCCCATTACTTGTAATGGGACTGCCCTGCTGGGAAGGGATCTTTCAATCCCTCTCCAGTGGACAACTGGAGGTCTCACAGAGCACTCCTGAATTTTTGCCGCACTGTGCATGCACAGTCGTGAATGGGTCCATAGGTTGTAATCACTTCTTTCTGGTGGCCAAGACAGGCTATTATCGGAATTTTTCTCACTGCGATAATAATTGGTACATCCTGGCGAAAAACCAAAAATCCTTATTGCCTCAATAGGATCGGTATGAAATACCTACAATCAAAATACCGACGGTCGAAATCCCGACAGCAATTGACCGACGGTCAAAATCCCGTCATGGACAAAATACTGACATTTAAAATACCGACAAGGTCAAAATACCGCCATGCAAAATGTCGACAGGTGAAAATGCCGACATGAGTTTCATATTGTGTTTTTGGTGTGTATGTCGACATGGACACCATATAAGTGTACCGCGGCCCCTCGCATGGCTCGCTGCGCTCGGCACACTATTATATATATTCACCCTCCAGGTCCACTGGCATTGTAAACTATTAACTAGTCGGTTTCAATGAAAAATAATCATGCAAAACTCACGTCGGCATTTTGACCTGTACACATTTTACATGTCGGTATTTTGACCTTGTCGGGATTTCAAATGTCGGTATTTTGACCATGTCGGTATTTTGACCTTGTCGGGATTTTGACCGTCGGTCAATTGCTGTAGGTATTTTGACCGTCTGGATTTTGATTGTCGGTAAATTGACTGCATCCCGCCTCAATACAGTATGAGGCGAAAATGATTCTTAATAATTACGGGGCAGACTGCATATTTATTAAATATACTCCTTAGACTAGTCCTTTGGCATCTGACGTTGTAAGTCATGATACTTGTTTTCCAAACTTCCGATTGCCATAGATGTATCAAGAGATATAAATGACTGCATATATGAGTACATTATCTCCTATAGCAAAGCAGCCAATAAGCACAAAAAAAAAAATACTTTGCTGGTGGAATTTTAATGTTGCAGCTTTTACACTTTGTAGTCATGTTATTAGAACCTAAAGCCTACGTGTGTGGGATTATAAACCTGCTCAGCAGTGTACAGGTCAAACAATCTGCATCACTCCCTGCAGGGGCAAACGCAGACTCACACATGAAAACCAGAACAGTTCATAATGTTCTTAATTCAAACTTCCACTTGTGTCAGCAGCTTCCCAATCTGCAAACACTTCAATGAATATTGTGCTGAATGGATAACAGGAAAAGTGTCAGGCAGAGTCCGGAGCGCCATGTAACACAGTGTTTGAGGTTAAATAGAGGCAAAGCCCAGTGCCGAAAGTTGTGCAGCTCAACAAGGTAAAAAGCAGCCGAGTTATGTTCTAAAGTAGTACTGAGTATGCAGAACGGGATGTAGTTATGCGGCGGTCACTATACCGGCGCCAGGTTACCGAGCAATTGAAAGTCCGACACTCAGGCAGCCGACTAACAGGGACTATTCCCACTCGTGGGTGTCCACAACACCAATAGAGTGGGAATAGAACCTCCGGAGAGGGCAGCGAGCCACCCAGCCTACAAGGGGCTTCAATGCCCTCCCCCAACAGCCGGCAATCTAAACCTCGGGATCCCGGCGTTGGTATGGTGGCCGGCGGGAACCAAAACCCAACCCTGCAGAACTACTGTAGTAGAGTCTAGGACTGTCAATGTGTAGGGTAGGAGACAGCACCAGTCAGGAGATGCCGGTCTTCAAAAAGGGGGAAAGCTGTAAGTGAAAGTATAGTAATTAAAACAGATAATTGGCAAGTGCCGCCAACAGCGCCCCCTACCCTGTAGCGCTATGTGCAGTGCCCCCTCCGCGCACACCTAGTTACGGCCCTGCCTTTACTTCTCTAACACTCCCTTCCCCCAGCCTAATCCTAACCCTCCCCGGTGGTGCCTAAACCTAAACCCCCCTTCCTGCAGCCTAACCCTCCCTTCTGCATAGCCTAAACCTAACTACTGACCCCCCAAATCTTCCCAACCCCTGCGCCTAAAATCTGGGGGGCACCAATATATTTACATTTGGGACGTTGGCGGTTGGGTTTCCGGCGTCTGTATTCCAAGTTTTGTTGGCGTTCTGGTGCTGGGATTTTGCCCGTGTTTTGGGAATCCGGTGTTGGGATTTCGGCATCTCGACCGCCAGCATCCTGACCACATCAACCGTAGCAGTAATTCAAAGGACACAACTAGTCCAGGGACCTATCTCCATCCTTTTCTGCCGATCCAGAGCCGGATTAAGGGGATGGAGGGAGGGGGGAGGGGGGAGGGGGGGGGAAGGCAGGCCTTGATTACAGCTGAGAAGAGGAAGGTGGAGTCAAAACAGGGAGTGGAGCTAAACCTCCAACAGCTAAGTTGGGCCAGAGCAGGGGTACACTATATTGTCTATCTATCTAGATACGTGCTGAAAGTTTGCAAACAAGAAACTGTTCCTCGCATCCCAGATGTTGCTCTTCAGGGCCCACCAGTCTTAAGTGCCCCAGGCCCTCTAAAGCCTTCATCAAGTTATATGCCAATCAGATACGTTGTGAACTAACAACCATGCCCAATGAACCGGAGGATGGCAGATAAGAACACATTTTCATCATTTCACCTTATACATAAATGGTTTCCTGCAGCCGAAGCTCTATTATCGCTGGCAATATACCGGACGGAGTTAAGATTCGCCAACTTTTGCATGCAAAACAAGTAACAAGTATTACATGTAGCTGTTGGTAATAATTCCCCTCTCAGTGTTAGATATTGCTGCTATTGCAGATACTACTGTGCACGCTTGAGACTGGGGGAAGGTTTGCAGAGTAAAGGGGCATGGCCAAATTGCAGGAAACATCGTAAAAGGGGGAGTGGAAACTTATAAAGGGGAGAGGTTTCCCACGCCACTGGAGAGACATCTTACAGCTGGGGAGCATGGGTGGAGTTCCTGTGTTCCCCTGGTGGGATGAAGGAAGGGGCCGTGGATCCCTTCTATTAGCTACACATTCTGTACATCGTCTGCAGAAAGGCAAAGGGGTATATGTAATTGTGGTCGAATTCCCGAAATTGTCGAATTTCGGGTCATTTTCGACCAAAAAAAAAAATTCCCCTATGCAATCCAGTGCTTTCCGACCAAAAAACGGACTTTCAAAATTCGACTTTTTGAAATTCGAATTTTTGCAAATTCGACTTTTCTGCAATGATACAAGTGCTGCAATTCGACCAAAGCATATTCAATTCAAGTTTTGAAATTCGACAGCAGTGCTTTTAGACAGCAAATTCGTCATTTTCAATCCGCCACACTTTGGAGGGTGAAAACAAATAAAAAAATTTTAAACATGTTTTTTTTGGTGTTTTTTTTTTTGGGAATAGCAGATCTATTTATATTAGAAGGGATTAGGTACTTTTTTTTTTTTTTTGGGAGGCACAAATATTATTTATATATTTTTTAAAATATTATTTTTTTTATTTTTTATTTTTTTTATGCTGGAAGGGTAAAATCATAAAAAAAAATGGCGTGGGGTCCCCCCTCCAAAGCATAACCAGCCTCGGGCTCATTGAGCTGGTCCTGGTTCTAAAAATGCGGGGAAAAAATTGACAGGGGATCCCCCGTATTTTTAAAACCAGCACCGGGCTCTGCGCCTGGTGCTGGTGCCAAAAATACGGGGGACAAAAAGAGTAGGGGTCCCCCGTATTTTTAACACCAGCATCGGGCTCCACTAGCTGGACAGATAATGCCACAGCCGGGGGTCACTTTTATGCCGTGCCCTGCGGCCGTGGCATCAAATATCCAACTAGTCACCCCTGGCCGGGGTACCCTGGGGGAGTGGGGACCCCTTCAATCAAGGGGTCCCCCCCCCCAGCCACCCAAGGGCCAGGGGTGAAGCCCGAGGCTGTCCCCCCCCATCCAATGGGCTGCGGATGGGGGGGCTGATAGCCTTTGTGATAATAAAAAGATATTGTTTTTTCCAATAGTACTACAAGTCCCAGCAAGCCTCCCCCGCAAGCTGGTACTTGGAGAACCACAAGTACCAGCATGCGGGAGAAAAACGGGCCCGCTGGTACCTGTAGTACTACTGGGAAAAAAATACCCAAATAAAAACAGGACACACACACCGTCGACAGTAAAACTTTATTTCATACGTCGACACACACATACTTACCTATGTTCACACGCCGACATCGGTCCTCTTCTCCATGTAGAATCCACGGATACCTGTAAAGAAAAGTTCAAAATACTCACCTCAACCATGGTCCAGAGATAAATCCACGGACTTGGCAAAATAAGAAAACGCAAATACCCGCACCAAAAACGGACTGAAAGGGGTCCCATGCTGACACATGGGACACCTTTCCACGAATGAGACCTGTCAGTGACAGCTGTCACTGACAGGTCTCTAAGCCAATCAGGAAGCGCAACTTCGTTGCGCTCACCTGATTGGCTGAGCGCTGTCTGCACTGTGACAGCGCATCGCACAGCTCCCTCCATTATATTCAATGGTGGGAACTTAGCGGCTAGCGGTGAGGTCACCCGCCGGTCAGCGGCTGACCGGCGGGTGACCCCACCGCTACCCGCAAAGTTCCCACCATTGAAAGTAATGGAGCGGCTTTGCGATGCGCTGTCACAGTACAGACAGCGGACAGCCAATCAGGTGAGCGCCACGGAAGTAGCGCTTCCTGATTGGCTGAAGGGACGTCAGTGACAGGAGTCACGTGATGTCCCGGCATTCGGGAGAAAGGGGTCTGATGTGAAAACATTGGACCCCTTTCTAGTCCGGTATGGATCGGTGTTCGGTTTGTTTTTTTGCCAAGAACGTGGATTTACCTCTGGACGTGGATGTACCTCTGGACGCTGGAAGGTGAGTATAATTTTTTCACAGGTACCCTCGGATCGTCGGCGACCGTGGCAGTCGGCGTGTCAACATAGGTAAGTATGTGTGTGTCGGCAGTATGTAATAAAGTTGTACAAGTCACGGTGTCTGTGTCCTGTTTTTATTTGGGTATTTTTTTTCCAGTAGTACTACAGGTACCAGCGGGCCCGTTTTTCTCCCGCATGCTGGTACTTGTGGTTCTCCAAGTACCAGCTTGCGGGGGAGGCTTGCTGGGACTTGTAGTACTAATGGAAAAAACAATATCTTTTTATTATCACAAAGGCTATCAGCCCCCCCATCCGCAGCCCATTGGATGGGGGGGGACAGCCTCGGGCTTCACCCCTGGCCCTTGGGTGGCTGGGGGGGGGACCCCCTTGATTGAAGGGGTCCCCACTCCCCCAGGGTACCCCGGCCAGGGGTGACTAGTTGGATATTTGATGCCACGGCCGCAGGGCACGGCATAAAAGTGACCCCCGGCTGTGGCATTATCTGTCCAGCTAGTGGAGCCCGATGCTGGTGTTAAAAATACGGGGGACCCCTACTCCTTTTGTCCCCCGTATTTTTGGCACCAGCATCAGGCGCAGAGCCCGGTGCTGGTTTTAAAAATACGGGGGATCCCTGGGCAATTTTTCCCCTGCATTTTTAGAACCAGGACCAGCTCAAAGAGCCCGAGGCTGGTTATGCTTTGGAGGGGGGACCCCACGCCATTTTTTTTTCGGGTTTTTCACGTTTTTTCCCCGTTTTTTAAAATCGCGGCAAAATCCGCCAAATCGGCCGATTTTCGCCCGCGATTCTGGCGAATCCGTTTTTCATTGAATATGGTGAATCCCGGCAGGCACCTGCCGGGATTCACCTGGCGAATTTGGTCGAATTAAAAAACGGCGATAATTGCCGCGAATTCGACCGCAATTGCATATACCCCAAAGAGAGGCAGAGTGTATTATTACTATACATGCCTTTTAATTTCTCCTCTCGGAGAGCAGATGCAAATGGCCACTCCGGGACTGGGGCTGGACTCTTGAAGTCATTGAAGCCCTGCTCCCTGTCCTGCAAAATGCCACGAATCACCAATCCAGGAGTGGGCGGGTCTAAAATGATGCCAGTTGTGTCATATTGGCCCCGCACCCTCTCTACGGACCCGCAAATCCTTGTATTATCTTCCCACTTCACTACTAAGTGGGCTCTTCCGGCGGCCTGGGTGTCCACCCAGAAAAATCAGGACTCTCCCTGACCTTCTCGGCAGGGCTTAAAGTGGTCCTGGTGAGAACTCATGGAAGAGAACCATGGAGGCACCAGGACCTGAGGAAGGAGTAGGTGGCTGCAGCTCATCAGTAACACTAGTGCCGCCTGTATCATCGATTGACGCAGATGATGGGGTGGGCTTTTCTGTTGGAATTACTGTGCAGGGCAATGGAGAT
Organism: Pseudophryne corroboree; assembly: GCF_028390025.1. Taxonomy (NCBI): domain Eukaryota; kingdom Metazoa; phylum Chordata; class Amphibia; order Anura; family Myobatrachidae; genus Pseudophryne; species Pseudophryne corroboree. Next base: position 56,426,869 of record NC_086444.1, on the reverse strand, counting down.
GGTGGAACTAGTTCCCCCTACCATTACAGGTGTTGGAACTCAGTTCCACCTCGTCCCCCCCACACTTTAACCCCTGCTTCTCGAAGAGTAGGACCATACTTGACTACTCTCCCGGAAGTTGTGGGAGGCTCCCGATTTTTGGAGAAGCCCCCCCGCACCCCTGGAAGAGCAGCAGGATCTCCCGCATTCTGCCCGCACCCTAGTAAAGCGGGCAGGATGGAGAGATAATTACAGGCATTCGTGTGTCCGTGGGGAGGGGCTAAAATGATGCTGCATTTTCCCGTGGTGGAGGCCGCACCCCCTGAAGTTCTGTGCAGCATCTCCTCTCCTGGCTTCTCCCAGAGAGGAGAAATACAAAGCAGGTAAGTATGAGTAGGATACAGATGAGGAATAATGCACTTGCGTAGGGTGTGTCCCCTATGAAAGCTGAGGAGATGAGAACAGTGAGAAATGTGCTGGAGAACTACAGGCACCAGCCAGCGATGGTAAGGTAAGTCAGTGTAAGGTGCAAAGCATTTATTGGAACTGTGCTGTAAGATTGTGCTGGTGAAGAAGAGTGTGATGTATGTAACCATATCTATAATATTGTCATATAACATCTGACACGTGTTTGAGCTGGAAGGGGTTGGAGAAGATTACCGTAACCATATTCCTGTCCTTTAAAGTCACGCGCAGCAGGAGAGAAATAAAGTCCTATATTTTTATAAGAGAAGGTCTGGAGCTCAAATTATTCAACAAGAAGTGTTGCTGCATCTGTCTATACCTGTGTCTGTGTGACCGTTATAAGCTTGCATGGGCAGGGACCCCCTACGCAGGTATTGTAGAATTCTATACGCACCTCGCACCACCCTGTACACTTTCGGGCGGTTACAAAGAGTAGTTCTTGTTCACCATTATACACGGTGGAGTCACATTATTATGACCACCAGCTAATAGTCAGAGTAACCGCCGTGTGCAGCACGGACAGCAGCTAGACGGGCTGATCCGTCGTTTTAGACACACGTCTGGTAGCCCCCCAGGTTCAATAGGACGGTGAGTTGCTCCACTGCAGCGTGTCGGCCGGCCCTCACACAGCTTCATAGCCGACGTCCACTTCTCACATCAATGGCACGCAGTTCCACGTCGGCTATTTGCAATGGTGCCATTTGTCCAGTCACGATACACCTTCACCACAGCAGAACGCGAACAGTTCACAAACTGCGCTGTGTCAGAAATACCGCCACCCTTGTCCCGAAAGCCGATAATCATCCCTTTTTAAAACTCTGATGCATTGCCCCTTTTACCCATGACAGCAACGAGTGATATGTGTGCAGACCTTATATACCCAACAAGCCAGCGCACGCCGCGTGACGTACCTCATGGGCTACGCACTGCCGACGTCACATGTATGAGGTGGTCATATTAATGTGACCGTGTATAATTAGGAGGTATCATTTACTTATAATAAGACTTGGTGGTTATTGTTCCCAGTCAGCAGTCTGACAGTACAGCTGCACAGTCAGAGAGAGAAAGAGGAAGACGCGAGTCACAAACTCCTGCCGCCCTTTTCCACTGCTATTTAAAAGGTAAATAAATTAAAAGCTGCTTTTGTTCTGCATTAGCCGTCGTCTATCGCCAAACTCACATTCAGATTGCATTGGAACCTGGAGTATAATTTAGCGGTAACCGAGATAATGTGAAGTACAGTTCCCAATGTGGGTGACATTTTGCAGAAACACAGTGTATGTTAGCAGGAACACGAGGCAGATTGTGTTTATTTTAAAAGCTGTGTTCAATTTTTTATGTACAAAAAGTGCAGCTGTGAGACACTGGAAACCCCACCTGGCAGGGAAGTCTATGATGTTTAGAGAAAGAAATTCTCCAAGGGTGAGTGGACGGATGGAAGGCTTATAGGTTTGGCAAACAAACACTCTCTTCCTACGGCTTGTGCAGTGGATGGAGGGCAATCCCGGAGACAGATCCTGGAGCTATCAGCCCTCTAGGACTCACTTAAACCCCTTAAAGATGACCTATTATAAACTGCTCTGTCATTATCAGGAACTCTTTTCCGTCCACTTAGCCCAGGAACATTCTCTCGGTTTGCAGACGCAGTGGTGGCTACTGGTACACCAATACACACTGGAGGAAGGTGCAATCATTGTGCATTCATTAAGCAGATGCATTAGATCTGCTGCAAATGCGGATTGTGAACGGGGGAAGTGATCCGAGCTGTAATAACGCACAAACTTCCCACAGCCACCGATATATGGCAGCGGACGGTGCATGGAGTACGGATTGAAGGATATCAGACTTGTATTGGGGTATTACTCATATCTCCCAATTGTTCATCCCAATTTGCGGGAAGTTGGGAGATTTCGCCATCACTAAAGTGCACAGGTGGTGTAAACTCTGTGGTGCTTTAGGAGGTGGGCACGGTGATAGGGGGCGGCCCAGCACTTCAAAAGTATAAAACATACCCCTTATGATGCAACTATGTCCCAAATTTGAATTTTGCAAATGTTTGTGGGTACACCTATATTTTTTATTTACCAGGTGGAAATGTATGAAGGATTCCTCAAATTCTGCTGTACCCCATCACACATCCTCTGTTATGCTGGTCGGTCACTGTCAGAAGTAAAAGTTGCCATTAAATACTTTAGTTCCTCTCAGTGGTGCAAGCAGAAATTTGTTCTTAGTGGTACTGATAGTAAAAATGGGCGTTGTCACACTAAACTAGAGGCATGGCCACATTATGCCACACACCGTAATGCCCCTTACACATTATGCCACACACCGTAATGCCCCTTACACATTATGCCACACACCGTAATGCTCATTACACATTATGCCACACACCGTAATGCCCCTTACACATTATGCCACACACCGTAATGCCCCTTACACATTATGCCACACACCGTAATGCCCATTACACATTATGCCACACATCGTAATGCCCATTACACATTATGCCACACACTGTAATGCTTATTACACATTATGCCACACTATAATGCCCATTAAATATTATGCCAGACACCGTAACACCCATTATACATTATGCCACACCGTAATGTCCCTTACACATTATGCCAAACACTGTAATGCCCATTACACATTATACCACACACCGTCATGCTTATTAAAAATGATGCCACACACCGTAATGCCTTACATATTATACCACACACCGTAATATCCATTACATATTATGCCACACACAGTTATGCCACTGACACCATTTTATGTCCAACACGCAAAAATGTATAATATATAAATTATGGAGATTTTCCCCATAGCAACCAGATACTACCATCACTTATCTAGGTAGAATCTGATTGGTTGCAAAGGGCAACATCTTTACTTCTAGAAACCAGTACTTTAGTAAATATACCCCTTAGCGTCAAGTTTGCTAGGGGGCCTGCGTCGTCGCCGGGCAGCGGTGCCGCCAGCGGAAAAAGTGATTGCAGCGGTGATCGCAAGAAGACCGACAGGCGGAAGACGTTCAAGGGTGTCAACTGACCGCGTTTTCCAGGCGTGGTGAGGCGAACGCAGGTGTGTCCAGGCGTTTGGAGGGCAGATGTCTGACATCAATTCCGGGACCTTCGTTGCTGGATTCCTCACACATGGTAAGTAAGTCTGACCCTGGTCTTGTTTTGCAGGAAACTTTTTTAGCATAGCAGAGCTGCACAAGTGATCGCAGCCCTGCTATGCTACAATACACTCCCACATAGGCGGCGTCTAGTTGATCGCACGAGCAGCAAAAAGTTGCTATGTGCTATCAACTCGGAATGAGGGCCAATATACTGTATGTAACTTTGTTATCTCGCTGCACAACAAAATAATTGTGGTACAGTGCAGAGTTAAACCACTTTAATAAGCCGCAAATTGCAAAACGACGGCCAATTCTCAGCAACAAGTGAGCAGGAACAGTCTGATGTCATATGGGAGAGACTCCTAATACCATCACACATGGACACACCAAAGCCTAGCCTAACTCCTTGAGCTACCTTGGACCAGGGTATCATGCATTTGTTGCCGAATTTAACTAGAGATGAGCGGGTTCGGTTCTCCGAGATCCGAACCCCCCCGAACTTCACCTATTTTACATGGGTCCGAGGCAGCCTCGGTTCTTCCCGCCTTGCTCGGTTAACCCGAACGCGGACGAACGTCATAATCCCGCTGTCGCGGATTCTCATGAGATTTGTATTCTATATAAAGAGCCGCGCGTCGCCGCCATTTTCACTCGTGCATTGGAGATTGAACGGAGAGGACGTGGCAGCGTTCTCTCCCTGAAAAGCTCCGTAATCTGTGCTCTCTGTGCTGCAAATATCTGTGTTCAGTGTGTTGCAAATATCTGTGCTCAGTGTGCTGCAAATATCTGTGCTCAGTGTGCTTTATTGTGGGGACTGGGGACCACCAGTATATAATTATACTTATAGTAGTACAGTACAGTAGGCCATTGCTGTATCTTGCAGCTCTGTGTCACTGCAAGTATCCATTCCATATCTGTGCTGCACTTTTGTGACCAGTATATATAGTATTACAGTGCAGCATTTTGGTGACCCAACAGTATATAGTTGTGTACAGTAGGCCATTGCTGTATCTTGCAGCTCTGTGTCACTGCAAGTATCCATTCCATATCTGTGCAGCATTTTTGTGAGCAGAATATATAGTAATACAGTGCAGCATTTTGGTGACCAACAGTATATAGTTGTGTACAGTAGGCCATTGCTGTATCTTGCAGCTCTGTGTCACTGCAAGTATCCATTCCATATCTGTGCTGCACTTTTGTGACCAGTATATATAGTATTACAGTGCAGCATTTTGGTGACCCAACAGTATATAGTTGTGTACAGTAGGCCATTGCTGTATCTTGCAGCTCTGTGTCAATGCAAGTATCCATTCCATATCTGTGCTGCATTTTTGTGAGCAGTATATAGTAGGACAGTGCAGCATTTTGGTGACCAGCAGTATACATATATAGTACAGTACAGTAGGCCATTGCTGTATCTTGCAGCTCTGTGTCACTTCTAGTATCCTGATCAGTGCTCAATATCTGCTGCATTGTTGTGACCAGTATGTATACTGTACTGTGCGACGTATGTTATACACCTGGTGATTATACATCCTGTAATCTGTACTGAGCGACGTGTGAGATACACCTGGGGATTATACACCCTATATACTGTACTGTGTGATGTGTGAGATACACCTGGGGATTATACACCCTATATTATCATTATTATTATTATCCTTTATTTATATGGCGCCACAAGGGTTCTGCAGCGCCCAATTACAGAGTACATAAATAATCAAACAGGAAACCAGCAACTTACAGTTGATGACAGTATAGGACAAGTACAGGGTAAATACACATAGTTACATCAGCAGATGACACTGGAATAAGTATCAGGTGGCAGAAGACTGCTGGATGTGGTACAGTTGAAGATGATTAAAGTAAGACAAAGGAAAAGCACATGAGGGAAGAGGGCCCTGCTCATGAGAGTTTACAATCTAAAGGGGAGGGGTAGACAGACATGGGTGACACAGATGGGGTACATAGAGAACGTGGAACAGAGGGTTAGGATGAGATTTGGCTGAGTTTGGTGAAGAATTGGACCCCCAGAAGGCACAAGTCAATACTTAACATTGCTACATTTTACTGGGCTATGCAGGAGAAAATTAAAAATAGGGAAAAAAAAAAAAGAAAAAAAGAATTGATAGCTTCTACCGCTTTCAAAAAGGTCAATGGAGGCTGAAATAATGGACAAATACCTCACGGAAGCCAGATACAGTATACCAAACAGTACTAAGCAGAGTTAGGAATGAGTGCTTATGAAATACAGTAACATTTTGTCATAATATTTCAGAAACTGCATGGCTGGTCTCTTGCACTCTTTTGCTCTAATACACCACCTGCTTTAGGATTTATATTCAAAAACATTAAGTCTCCATAATCCCAAAAACGTCAGTCTTCTTGGAAAGTGGTTTGTTCCTTTGTAAGGGAAAGAGAACAAACGTTCTCAAACAACGGTTTCACAATTTCTTTTTCCTCTGGGAAGGGATTGTGGAATCGCAGGAATATCTGAGCATTTCTGTAATCAGAAAGCAGCGACTTTCTACAAATGTTTACGAATAATTCCAGTGATTTTGTCATTTTCTTCCAGTGATTTGGACCAATAATACCATTGATTAGAACGAATAATTCCAGTGATTTTGTCATTTTCTTCCAGTGATTTGGACCAATAATACCATTGATTAGAACGAATAATTCCAGTGATTTTGTCATTTTCTTCCAGTGATTTGGACCAATAATACCATTGATTAGAACAAATAATTCCTGTGATATTGAGGTGTTTGTGTCGCTTAGCTTAGCCGTCCAGCGACCACAGTGCACCTCTTTTTCTCTTTTCTTTGCATCATGTGCTGTTTGAGGCCAATTGTTTGAAGTGCCATCCTGTCTGACACTGCAGTGCCACTCCTAGATGGGCCAGGTGTTTGTGCCGCCCTATTGGGTCGCTTTGCTTAGTCATCCAGCGACCTTGGTGCAAATTTTAGGACTAAAAATAGTAGTGAGGTGTTCAGAATAGACTGGAAATGAGTGGAAATTGTGGTTATTGAGGTTAATAATACTATAGGATCAAAATGACCCCCAAATTGTATGATTTAAGCTGTTTTTGAGGGTTTTTTTAAAAAAGAAAACACCCGATTCCAAAACACACCCGAATCCGACACATCTCTAAATTTAACCTAGACCCATGAACGGGTACCTTTAGGGCAATTGTACATCATCACAAATATCTTTTACTCTGCTTTACAAAATGCTATTTAATGAAGCTTGGTGCAGATATTTATTTTTAGCAATCTAGCAGCACAAAGCGAAGACCCAAAAAATAAATTCCATTTACATTTCCGAAACTTAACAAGGTTCCAAACTTCTTGTCTCCAACTTCTAATTAAAAGTAGAATAAGGAAGATCAGCACTTGTCAAGACACATCCTATAGGGCGATCGGTTATCATGACCTGCAGGTGCACGATGCAATCTAAAGGTGAAAGGTGGTGTTTTATTGCCTGGCGCCGTTATCACCAGGTGCTTTATTTAGAGCAGCCAAACAGTTCCAGAAAATAATCTGTCTTTAAAATGCAAGAGCATAACAAAGGTGAAGCGATAACACATGTCTAAATATACGGAAACATACCAAACATCTTGACCTTGCTCAGCTAATGAACACCTGGGAAGTAGAGGCAATTAGCACACTCAAAACACGCACAAATTTCAGAGTGCATCTGTGAAAAATGTGATTATACCAAGTATTAACATAAATACTAATTAACTCTATATTGAAAGCAATACTTTCATGATTAAACCACAATCATTAATTTTAATGTATCAGAGGAGAGTGAATTGTGCAGTCTCGTTTTTTTCCCACAATTTAGGAAAACCTCTCAAAATGAATTCAGAGGTTGCTCGCTGCACACTGCCACATTTCTTTAGCCACAGAAGTGGAGGATTAAATGTACAGCCTCTTAGAGCTCAGGCTTGTGCGTTTTAGCAGTACACCATGCCCTGCCCATTTTTTTAAACGGAGAAATGCACCCTGCCCTTATTTTAGCACCATGCCATACTCGGGAGAGTTTTTTCCCCCTGCAATGGCTCAATGGAAATTGGTCTCAATGATGTGTTTTTGGGGCTAAAACAGTAAAAAAACAAACAAAAAAAACACAGACACTTTTCTGTCCTGCTTCCTGGCGGACCTGAGGGCTCCGTGATCTCATCAATAGCCCGGCCTGCACTCCTAGCCATGATTCGGGTCCATAATTATCTCTTAGCAGCTGCTGAGTAGCTCAGACTTCCCCCACGTTGGAGGATGGAGAAATATAGGGGTGCTCTAGAACCTAGCCAGGGGGTCTCAGGTTTGAAATGGCAAGTGGACATCTGTTAGTATAATGCCCCTTTAGGGACTAAAAAGAACCATTTAGAGAAAGGCTTTAGAAAACCAACTTTCACATTACAGTGATAATAAAATATACAACCTGCAGATTTCTAAATAGGTTACAGTTGTGCCTATATAAACAGGAATAATTCATTTTACTGATGAGATTTTACAGCGTGTGACGCTGTGCTCTTAGTCTTTTATAGGTACCACCTGACAGCTATTTATAACTAGGACAGAAAAGGAAACATAACTCAAACTACTGCCTCCTACAATTAAAGCTGCATTACCACCTAGCCTGGAAACATTTTTCCTCAGGTGTCCCTCCCCCTTAGCTGGAGCCCTGGCGACTGCTTTCTGATGCCACTTTCTCCCCAATTCCTCCGGTTCTCAAGGGGTCTATTCATAAAGCAGGAGAAGTGAGCCAGTGGAGAAGTTGCCCATGGCAACCAATCAGCTGCTCTGTATAATTTTATAGTATGCAAATTATAAATGTAACTTCAATGCTGATTGGTTGCCATGGGATAACTATTCCACTGGCTCACTTCTTCACACTTTATCACTGCTTCATGAATAGACAACTTAGGGGGACATTTACTAAGCAGTGATAAGAGTGGAGAAGTGAACCATTGGAGAAATTCTCAAAACTTCCTGGACTGTATAATAGCCCGGCTGTGTGCAACTGTAAACACCTGATTCCAAGCCACATGTCGTCTCTAACTGTCTCGATACCACCTCATATCTGGTGCATAGGGCAGGTGCAACCCCCCCTCCCCCCCAAGTTGCGGCCCTGTCAACATATTATCCAACAACAGCCCTTTACACCGGCATTGTCCCACACTTTAAGCTGAAATTTGCAGAGACTTACACTTTACCTAGCAGTGCCCTGCATATTATAATAAAAGTCGAAACTTGGCTGATGACAAAAAGTGTGAATGTGTGTGCAATTAATTAGCAGGTAACATATGGAAACTTGTACAGGAGGTTTAGTAGTATATTATTATTAATACTTAATTTCTTAGAAAAATAAACAGTGAAAGGTCTGTTGAAGCCACAATTAGCATAGGTATATATGAAAGACCATCACTGTCTGAGCTGAAGAATGCACAGAGTAACGGGAGGGTGGATAATTAACTACACATGTCTGCCATGCAGTCAATCAATGCCGTGCAGCAGGCTGCTGTGTTAAGTGGGAGGTGCTTCTCTATCTAGGCAGGCAGTGTTTGAGTGACAGATGTCACTCTGCCGATATTCTCGCCAGGATTAGTTTATTTAGAGATAGTGATGGAAAGATCTGCAGAATCGGCTTTTCTACCTATACTAGATCCCATGACACTATAGCTAGTGCTGACCAGCGCTACCCCCCCCCCTTCCTCCCGCAACAAGCAGAAATTGCGATCGCCTCGCAATTTCTGCTTGTCAGCAGAAACTAAGGTCGACTCCTGCCGGTGCAGCTTAGCTGTGGCCTCAGGAGTCCCGGTGCCATCTTACCTGTCGCAGTGGCTGAATGTGACTTCACGCAGTCGCCATGGGCGCGCCCCCGTTCACACTGCACTTCCCACCGTTTGGGTTGCGCCGCCCCCGCAACGCTCCATTTCCTCCCTGAAAACGGAGCGTTGCCACCCCGCCTGACAGGCAGAGGCGAGCGCATTTTGTGCGGCCCCCCGCAGGAAATGCGGATGCATGCGCAGTAGAGCCCGCTGCGCATGCGCCCGCGGCACCACCGCAAAAATTCCGTCCGTATTGCGATTTGCGATCCGACCTGAATTAGCCCCTTTAACTCCACGGTTCCTGTCTGCTCATGTGACACAGTCACGCATTCGTCTTTCGGGCAAGTTGGTGTCATAATAATTAACTAAAGCAGGGTACGCCCTGGAACAACGTCGGGACGATTTACCACTTTGTAACGACAAATCGCCTACATCGCTCAGTGTGTACGGGTGATTGCGTGCTCTTGCGGTCACTAGCGATGGATGCTAGGTTTGATGTGCGCTACCAACCTTGTGAAGGTCAGAACATGGGGGGTCATTCTGACCCATTCGCTAGCTGCTGTTTTTCGCAGCCGAGTGAACGGGTCTCTACTGCGCATGCGCCGGCACCGTAGTGCGCCGCCGAAGGCCGTTGTAGGGCTGCGATCGCCTCTGCCTGATTGACAGGCAGAGGTGATCGCTGGGCGGGAGGGGGCGGAACGGCGGCGTTTGGCCGCCGTTTCGTAGGCGCGGTCTGGCCAACGCAGGCGTGGCCGGACTGAATGGGGGGACAGCCCGCAGCGGCTGCGTGACGTCACACGCAGCCGCTGCGGGCTGGGGAGCGAGGAGTAGCTCCCGGCCAACACGCTAAAGCTGCGCTGGCCGAGAGCTACTCTTGAAGTGCAAAGGCATCGCCGCTGTGCGATGCCTTTTCACTTCTGTGGGGGGGCTGGCACTGACATGCGGGGCGGGATAGCCCTGTGCTGGGCGTCCCCCCGCATGCCAGTGTGAATGATCGTAGCTGTGCTAAACTTGATCGTTCCATCCTTGATAAAACTCATTCCAGTGTGCAGACAGAATCCGGGAATAAGGGCATTTGTTCCGATGCATGAACGAATGCCCGTTGCTCCAGTGTGTACCCAGCTTGAGTATAACCACGTCATACTGTCCACTCTCCTAGATTGCCGCTTTATCATGGCCCCGTACCAAGAGCATTATACAAAGAATCACATCATTACACTTGGGGAGAGGGGGGGGATTGGGTCCGCAATGATGTATTTTGTAGCCCCACAATATCTTTTTGGGGATCTGCTGGAGGACATCTAAAAAAAAAATAGATAAGCATGCAAGACAATTGTACTCCGATTATCAAAGCACGTAAAACCAATTTTACTTTTCAAATCAACACTGCATATATTCTTATGACTAGAGGTCTACTATTAAATCATAATCCATTTTACATGACTGTTCTTTGAGCTCTTAGACATACACAGATATAGAAGATGTGCAGCAAAGGATGATTATATTGCTTTATGTATGTTTATTTCCTCCACACTAAGCTCTCCACAATGTATGTATGTTCTTTGCCAAACACGTGCTTGCGCGCAGTATTTCCGTGAGTGGGGGCAAACAATAAAAACACTCCAAATTAAAGCAAAAATAATCTTGTAAAGGTCTCATTGTCCTGAATGAACATGCGACGAGGTATTACAAGCGTTTAAACAAGCAAGTACATAGCAGTTCTATGAGAGCGAGAGAAAGGACGCGGAAAACATAAGGAGCACTAACGTCTGCCTGCTTCGTGCAAGGGTTCTTACTGTAGGTTCCCCGGCTAAGGCAAGCATCCCTGGAGAGTCTGTTGGCCTTGACATTAAGCCAAAAACAATTGAAAGACACAAAATAGGAACAACAAATCAGTTTTTCACAGACATTTTTATCCCTGTACCAAGATTCTATTTTCACGGAACACTACAGAGCCGCCGTGAGTTAATTTATAGCTGATGTGATACAAGAAGAGGGTTTACCATTTGACCAAGGTAAAGCTTTTCTCTATGGCTCCAGTGTTCCTCTTACGCAACAGAGAAACATGTTCTAGAATGATAAATCATTTAGAGGAGGATGAGCGCAGAGGTGGGCATCAAACAGGTCGCCAATTACTTAGTTCAAACAACAATTTAATTATCTAACACATACTGATTCTTCTCTTAGAACTGAACGCACAACCCATTTCTTATGCATTTGCAAATTAGTACATACTAGCCAACTTTACTCATCTCCTCTCCGGGAGAAGCCAGAGGGTAAATTTACTAAGCTTCGGATTTGTCCGGATTTGCAAACACGGGAGTGTTTGATCAATATTTCAATCACGGATACTTACCAAAGACAAAACACGGGAGTGTTGGCTCAAACAGAGGTTCAAAACAAGGGTGTAATCACGAATACTATCAAATCAACTATCGGCCAAACTCTGAAATCCTTTACATAGAAAACAACAGAACACGGAAATTTACAAAGATTTGTGTTTGCACACACAAGCCGTGAATCGTCCAAACTCGCCCCAAAATAGAAGTTTTATATGCACCACCCTACCAGCAGTACCCATAATGATTTCATTACTTACAACAGAAAATGTGTCTTTTAACTAAAAAAAAGCCATTAAGCATAACCAATATACTTATTAATTTAAAAAATAAAACAGTTCCCAATGATTTTGAACACAATAACCACACTTGTTCATTTTACTTTTAACTTAATAAACTGTATATACACAAGTCTTTTGTTTTGAAACGTGAAGGTGTTGTGATATGTTTTTTTATTTTTTTTATTTGGGTTACCCATATAAATGTTTAAAATAAATACACATATACCTTGCCCATGGATACTTAAAAATGTAAATATCTAAATGGGTTTTGTAGTCATGAATCACAAAATATTTTCATGTCAACCTTTCTTTGGTAATATTTAAACATAAAAGAAAAGGTTGCACTTCTATTAAGAAATGACGTCACTTCAATACAACGTGAATGTACATTTTGCAAACACGGACCGGAATATGGGCGCAATTGGAAAACACAGACCGGACTCAAAACTAGCCATTTACGGGAGTGTTGGGCAATTCTTGCCTGAAACACGCCTGTAAAATACGATTGCATACACCATCGGAAAACACAATCCCCCAAATCATGGGAGCACAGCAAATTTCTGTATTTAATTTAAAAACATTCTCCCATGTTGGATCGATCCCACCCGTATTTAATCTCACAAACACAGATTAGATATGATTCTTAGTAAATTTACCCCCAGGAAAGGAAACGATGCTGAAAAAATTGTGGAGCGGGCTGGCTCTCTACTGTCGCAGCAAAATGCCGCGGGTCCGGGCAGGGCTAAAATGACATGGTTCACATAATTTTATTCCCGCCCCCTCCATACGGACCCAAGGTTTCCTGTATTATCTCCCCATCCTGCCTACTTCATTAGAAAGTGGACGGGATGAGGGAGATCTTCCTACTGTTCCACGCGCGAGTCTCACGCAACTTCTGTGAGAGTAGGCAAATAGGATTTAACAATGTCAGCTGCTCGTAATGTGTCGGTGCTATGATATAGAAAATATACACTGTCTAGATCAGGCATTCCCAACCACGGTCCTCAAGGCACACCAACAGTGCAGGTTTTAGTGATATCCAGGCTGCAGCACAGATGGTTGAATCAAAATAACTGAGCTACTAATTATGTCACCTGTGCAGGGCCGTCTTTTCGTATGGGCTCAATGGGCTCTTGCCCAAGGGCCCCAAGAGAATAAGGGCCCTAGGCTGATAGCTGAGGGTCCCCTCTTTCCAGGGGTACCAGATTTTTGAAAATCGGCCCTGGGGAACCAGAGATATCTGACTTGAAAGCAGTGGTCCCCATCCAAGCCTGTTAATTGCTCTTCCCAGACAGATATTTCGGGTTCTGTCTGACTTTGAGTATTTCTAAGGGTATAATCCAAAAGCCGGGACTCTCCACTTTTAGTGGACACTGGCAGCTTGTTTCTACTATGCCCAGAACCAGAGATATCAGCCTTCAAGCAGCTGGTCCCTGCTCCAGCTCCACATGCCTAATATGCAGTTTTAGATTTTCTTTGGTGAATTGCTCTGGCTCCTGAACTCTGATCCCCAAGTCCCCAGAACCTTCTGAAAGTTGGAACTCTCTAGTATTTTATTCCATTCAAAGCTAAGAAATATATTTTCAGGAACTTGAGATATCTGCAGTCAAGCAAGCTGCCCTCCCACCGTAAAATGATATTAAGCCCACTCCACTAGCCACCCCTCCCCTACGTATTAAACACCCCCTACCACCCTAGAAGTCATGTACCAGGGCTTCTTCATTCAGCACAATGACCCCTTCTACAGTTTAGCCTATCTGTGCAGTAAAGGAGTAATTAGCAGAAATCACTGCTTCTGGTCCTACATGCTGAGTAGAAGATAGAACACCCCCTACTGCCCGCGGGACATCAAAGCTGCTGCTGATAGCTCCTCCCACCCCTACCGCTGGAGCATGGGTAGGGGGCCCAATGCATTGCTGTGCCCAGGGGCCCACACTGCTGTTAAGACGGCTCTGCACCTGTGCTGAAGCCTGGATATCACTAAAACATGCACTGTTAGTGTGCCTTGAGGACCGAGGTTGGGAATGCCTGGTCTAGATGGTCTTTAGGTTGACCCCATATGGTCGGCATTGGGTTGGGTCAACAGGGTGAAAAGCTCGACAGGTAAAAGGTAGACAGTGGGTAATGTTGACAGGTACGAAAGGTCGATAAGGTCAAAAGGTTGAAATAACAATGGTCAACACAAAAAAGGTAGACAAGTTTTTTAAGCGTCTTCGCTTCGCTCACCATGCTTCGGACAAGGTTACCATTACCAATCGTAGTCCATATGGATATTGTAAATCAAGGAAAAGTTGGAAAAATATGAAAATCTCCCAAAACCTTGTGTCAACTTTTGTCATGTTGACCTTTTGACCAGGTCTACATTTTACCTGTTGACCTCTTGACCATGTCACATTGTATACCCGTCGATCTAATGCAAGTTGACCATACGAGGTTGACCTACTGACTCTCGACCTAGAAATTGGAGTCTTCACCTGCCAAAGGGCTGGTCCAAGTTTCAATGGTGCAACCAATGGTGGCGTCTATAGACGCTGAAAGTGGGCGTCTCAGTTCTCACACATTCAGTCACACAGGTGTACACCAGGGAAGGACTTTGTAGCGGCATTTGTTTGAGTTGCAGATGTTGCTCACGGACCCAGAATCATCCCCATAGTGTAGTGTGAACTGAGGAGGGAGGAAGAGTTTCCAACAGTAAAGACTGCTATGAGGTTATGGGGAGTACTACAGTATTATTTATGAATTAGTGGTGCTGGACTTTAAACTATCACTCACATGTGTTCTCAAGTCAAGGCCCAGAACACAGTCACTGTAAGTGGCGGTATAGTTCTAAGTGATGCCACTGAAATGATTGGGCAAAGGGACTTCACAGGCAATCACTGCGCCGATATACCTCACAACCCCCAGAGACGGCCCAGGAACAACAGAGCTGCACTGCGACAGCACTTCAGGAGAACGGAATCCCCCCCGTATAGCTTTATGTACAAATGCTATTTTAACTTAAAAAACATAATGTATTGGGGATATAGACAATGGTTCATAAGGAGAATTCAGGACTTTGAATACTACAACATAATGAGTCTACTGCGCATGCGCAGGTCTTCGGGAACATGGCGTCCGCGCCTTGTTCCCGGTGGCACCTCCAGTGCGAATGCACAAATCACTCGGAAATGGCCGCAGCAGGGGTAAGTATATTCTATGGGTGCAGTGTGTGCGGTGTGGGCCCCCTGGACGGTCACACACTGCACCCATTATAGAAATGCCTATAGCATCAAGGCAGTCTGAATGCTGAACACAAGGATCTTGAAGAAGATGAGACCCAAACTAGAAACTACTACTGCACCAACTAGAAGTATTCTTGATCCATCAATTGCTGGAAAGAGCTTGTCCGCGGGGACATATTTACTACATGTATGTCCTCACTGGATGTCCACATGCCATACGGTGAGAGACGCCCGGTGCATATTTTACTTTCAATTCTGCGTCACATCGCAGACGCAGCAAAAAAACCTCTCACAATGTATCAGAGACGTTAGCTGCAGCTGCGGTGCGACAATCTTCTAAAGCTGCAGGAGGCGTCTTGTTTAAAAAGATGCCTCCCGGCGGCTTCCGTGATCAACTGCTGAGTCGGAAGATGCAGCGTCATCTGCGTGAACATTGGTCAGCCGAGCAATCCTCAGGTAACTCAGGATTGCTGGTGTTTTCACGTTGCTGAGGCCAGTGAAGCTGGGTCCAGAAAATAGGGATGACACTCCAGTATTATTTGTAACACTGATCGTCGCCACCTCTTCCCCTCGCCTAAACCGGGGGGTGCCGCAACCATCGTAACATGCACAGATCGGAAAAGGATATGCGTAAAACAATTGGGTTTATGTACATCTCTGAATTAGGACCTCAGTCGCACCCAGATGTACACGTCACGTACCATCTGATTGGTGTAAACTAGCAATGTAGTGTTTTCACTTCCGTGTTTTTAAATTATACAAATAAGATGCAAATTTGGAGTGAAAAAGCCGAGCGACTGAAGAAACAGTAGGAAAGGACACATCTGTAGCTACAACGTCGATCTGATTTTCAATCCCAATTGGCTTACAATCAATTCATAGGCAATTTTCACAAATGAGGGTAACTTGGGTTTCATTAGTATAGGAAACACTGCAGTAGTACATTCCATTTACCATTAGCAATATATCATGGGATGGCTGACACCAAACTTTTACTATGACTGATAATTTTGTGTCAAAAGAACAGCAGCAAGAACAAACGATATGGCTGGAGGTAACTTCATATAATCCCATTATTTATGGCATTGGCCCCAATATTCTGCCCTGCAATCTCTACAGGATTGCACAACATCCTGGCAAAGACTCATGCATAAACCAAGATTGTCTGGGAACTCCGGTTCTGCAAATCATTGTTTATAGGAACTTTGGTTTACATATACAGTGCATGCTCAGCAGTCAAAACTAAAAAAAAAAAAATATATATATATTTGTAAGCAAGTTGCTCATTAACAATACACTAACCTAAAACACGTTCTTTGCTTATTTGTGCCCAGCATAGGTGAACACAATTGTTTTTTAACCTGCAAATGATCATTCTCGACTGGTGGTGGTGACGTTAAGCAAGTGTCATCGCTAATTTAATATGTGCCAATCCATCAGCATAAGAGAGGGGGTGAGCAGTGCAAGCATGAGAGGGAGCAGGGCAGTGCAAGCATGAGAAGAGTGTGCGGGGCAGTGCAAGCATTAGAGTGAGCAGGGCAGTGCAAGCCTGAGCGGGAGCAGGGCAGTGCAAGCATGAGAAGAGTGTGCGAGGCAGTGCAAGCATGAGAGGGAGCACGGCAGTGCAAGGATGTGGAGTAGAGCGAGGCAGTGCAAGCATGAGAGGGAGCAGGGCAGTGCAAGCATGAGAAGAGTGTGCGAGGCAATGCAAGCATGAGAGGGAGCAGGGCAGTGCAAGGATGAGGAGAGAGAGCGAGGCAGAGCAAGCATGAGAGGGAGAAGGGCAGTGCAAGGATGAGGAGAGAGAACGAGGCAGTGCAAGCATGAGAAGAGTGTGAGAGGCAGTGCAAGCATGAGAGGGAGCAGGGCAGTGCAAGGATGAGAGGGAGCGGGGCAGTGCAAGGATGAGGAGAGCGAGGCAGGGCAAGCATGAGAGGGAGCAGGGCAGTGCAAGCATGATAGGAAACAGTGCAGTGCAAGGATGAGAGGGAGCGGGGCAGTGCAAGGATTAGAGGGAGTGAGTCAGTGCAAGTATGAGAGTGAGCGGGCAGTGCAAGGATGAGGAGAGAGAGCGAGACAGTGCAAGCATGAGAGTGAGCGGGCAGTGCAAGTAAGAAAAGAGTGTGCGAGGCAGTGCAGGGATTAAAGGGAGCGGGGCAGTGCAAGCATGAGAAGGCAGTGTAAGTATGAAAAGAGTGTGCGAGGCAGTGCAAGGATGACAGGGAGCAGGGCAGTGGAAGCGTGAGGAGAGGGAACAGTGCAGTGCAAGGATGATGAGTGGGAGTATGGCAGTGCAAGCATGAGAGGGAGCAGGGCAGTGCAAGGATGAGGAGAGAGCGAGGCAGTGCAAGCATGAGAGGGAGCAGGGCAGTGCAAGCATGATAGGGAACAGTGCAGTGCAAGGATGAGAGGGAGCGGGGCAGTGCAAGGATTAAAGGGAGTGAGTCAGTGCAAGTATGAGAGGGAGTAGGGGAGTGCAAGTATGAGAGGGAGTGAGGCAGTGCAAGCATGAGAGGGAGTAGGGCAGTGCAAGTATGAGAGGGAGTGAGGCAGGCCAGCATGAAGAGAGGGAGCAAGGCAGTTCAAGGATGAGGAGAGGGAGCAAGGCAGTGCAAGTATGAAGAGAGGGAGCAAGGCAGTGCAAGGATGAGGAGAGGGAGCAAGGCAATGCAAAGTTGAGGAGAAGGAATAAGGTAGTGCAAGTATGAGGAGGGAGAGTGAGGCAGTGCAAGTATGAAGAATGGGATCGAAGCAGTGCAAGTATGAAGAGAGGGAGCGGAAGCAGCGCAAGTATGAAGAGAGGGAGCGGAGGCAGTGCAAGTATGAAGAGAGGGATCGAGGCAGTGCAAGTATGAAGAGAGGGAGCAAGGCAGTGCAAGTATGAGGAGAGGGAGTGAGGTAGTGCAAGTATGAGAACAGTGTGTGAGGCATCGCAAGGATGAGGAAAGTGAGCAAGACAGTACATGGATGAGAATGGAGGGTGGCAGTGCAAGGATGAGGATATTTAGTGAGACAGTGCAAAGATGAGAAGATAGGGAGATGCAGTGCAAGCATGAAGAGAGGGAGCAAACGGGCAGATTTAGGTGTCAGACTGCCTATAGGTACATTACTGCCCCTTTTAACCCTCACGTCACTGCCCCCTACTTTTTGGGGCACGTTTGGAAGCCTTGAGACCACCAAAGCAGTCCAATCCTACCATCTCCCACACCACAATTTGCTGTCCATTGTCCCACTAGCATTAGATGCAAAATAAAAGATAAAAAAATAAATAAGTTGTAATGACATAAAAATAAAAAAATAATCACCTGGCCTTATCCTCCTGGCATGCCACCCCAGGAAGTTCCGCCCCTAGGCTCGTGCTTAGTGGGAAATCCACCACTGGAAGCGAGGCAACGCACGGATGAGGACTTGGCTTTGACCCTTATACCGACACTAGGTGATTAATCGCGCCCTACGGGCGCTCTTCACACCGTCGTAAGGGGCTACGCCTCCCTTAACCCTTGCACGCCCTTGTGGTGTGCAACATTTTTATTATATGGAGTATTACCGCCAATCATAATTGTGTGAGTGGTTAAATATTGCACTGACAAAGGGCGTGCAATGGTTAGCACCTTGCAACGGCGTGAACAGCGCACGCAGGGCCTGATGTATCACCTAATAGGTGCTGTGGTTGGGGGAGTGGTGGGTGCGGGGGAGACGCGGATCGGGGCCGGGGGTGCCACAGGTGAGGGAGGGGCAGCTACGGGGGTGACGCAGGTGAGGGAGGGGATAGTGCGGTGGTGCTGCGGGTTGGGGAGGGGTGGGTGCGTGGGTGCCGCGAATGGGGGAAGGGGCCCAGAGCCACCACAGGTAGGGGAGAAGCAGTTGCGGGGGTGCCTCGGGCAGGGGACGGGTGGGTGCGGGGGTGCTGCGGGTGGGGGAGGGATCCGGAGCCACCGCGAGTAGTGGAGGGGGGGTCTGGGGGTGCCGCGGATGGGGCCCGGAGGTACTGCGTCAGCGCTAAGGGCTGCTGGTAGCTGTAGTTTATTGAGTGCATCTTCTTCCCTGTAATGCGGCACGTTGGGGCACCGGCGCTAACAATAGTGACTGGCTGGCAGAAATGACTGACTCGCTGAATCAATGTAAAAGGTGAGTGCTGTGCAGTGTACATTAGCCATCTCGGGGCTTCCAGGCCGGCAGCCCAGGTGCTGTGTTGCAGAGTCAGGGCCTCTGGGGATCTTGGCGCGCTGTTGCGGGGAGGCACTTCTGTGACATCACACGCAGAGGAGGCTCCGGGGCTCAGAGAGTATGTGGCGCAGGGAGGGCTATGAAAGCCTTCTGCTGCGCCGCTTTCATACATATGTATGCCGGTGGCCGCAGCAGCTTTTGTTCCACCTGTGCTATGGCTAGGGAGTGAGGATTGTTGATGCTGGAGGAGGCAGGCGGACTGGCAGCAGGACATAGGATGTAAAAGGATATTTTTTTACACTATCTACAGCACAGAGACTTGCTGCAGATGCAGTGGCATACCCTCAAGCTGGACCTTTTTGGCTGGTACAGGATCTTTTTTTATGGTCTGTACCGATTTTTGGCTCTCCAAACTTCCATTGACAGTATAGGAAAAGGGACATGACCACGCCCCTTTACCAGTGGCCACACACCCTTTTCAAATTTGTAGCGATTTTTATATGTAAATTGTTGGAGGGTATGTTGCTGCAGATGCAGTGGGCCTATTTTGGGGTGTGGGCCTGGAGCTGCAGCCCCATTGTTAATCCTGCTCTGGGAACACACAACAGCCAAAGGGCTGAGCCTCCCATTGCATGTAACCTGTGTGGGAGGGCGTTTCTCTCCCAATCAGCTGTGGACTGGGTGTGATAGACCTGCTGCTAACCCAATGAGAGCTCCTAGCCACGCCCAGCGTTATCCACACATGCAGAAGAAGGGATTCTAGGTATGAAAAACCAACAATGGAACTGTACTGAATGGTAGGCTCTGCGTGCCGACATACTAACATCATCATAGAAACTAGATGGATTCTTATATATTCACCCCTTCATATTTCTTTATGATAATAAAAAAAGGAAATTATAGAATTATAAACAGGGTAAGGGCCCCTTTAAACAAAGCTGACATATTAATAGCGAACAATCCACATGAAACCAAGGTTTGCGGTCTTGTAGGCAATACTATAGTAATTCTGCTGGAAATGCCATTTTCCGTGCCAGGATTTATGGTTTCCTTATATAATTTCACTATTTACATTAAGCCATACTTGCCTACTCTCCCGGAATGGCCGGGAGGCTCCCGAAAATCGGGTGACCCTCCCGGCCCCCCGGAAGAGCAGGCAAGTCTCCCGATTTGTCAGAGCTGGGGGTGGGGGTGTGTGGGGTGCGGGGTGGGGGGGCTTAAAGGTGTTGTCACTGTAACCCTGCCCTTGCCCCACCCCGCCTCCGGCCCACCCCCTCCTTACGTCACAGCACTCCCCTGCCCCCCTGCTGAGCCGACCTGGCTGCTCTCTCCAGCAGAGAGCAGCCAAAATGTTGGTAAGTAGGCACTAAGCGACTCCAAAAATCAAAAACCAAACATACATGGGATAGATTCTGGATTCAATGTTTCATTATCATTGCAGTTTGGGATGTTAAATGATAATTCCACCCAAAACGGGGGGAATGCTTCATTCACCGCACGTAGTGATGGGTATGGGAGATCTACAGTGATGATACCACTGTCGTTAAGACAAAATCACTATGCTGGGGCTCTAACGTGGATGAATTGCTACTTAGAGAATGTCATCTATATACTGTATATGGGTGTTATAACTTTAAACATAACGGTCAATTACATGTTTAAGGTTATCTTGTTATAACCGATATTCGGACATCAGGTCGACGTCAATTGATCGACGTGGACAAAAGGTCAACATGCAAAACGGTCAACATGAGTTTTTCGCAAAAAATTTTTCTTCATTTTTTTTTTACTTTTTCATACTTTACGATCCACGTGGACTACAATTGGGAATGGTAACCTGTGCTGAGCGCAGCCGTAGTGGAGCGAGGCACCTTGCCCAAAGCATGGAGAGCGAAGCCAGCCATCCGAGGGGGACACTGTGCACTAATTGGGGTACCCGGTCACATTACGGAGAAAACGACACCAAAAACACATAACAAAACCTATTTCAGGTGTCGATATAAGTGGTGTCGGCCTTGAGTCCTATACATGTTATAACCAACCGCATGGGCGAAATGCTCTTAGTAATTGTTCAGCTGTGTCAGGATCCCTGTGCAGGCAAACTGAGATCAACATTAGTGATGGGTGAGATCCCCACCGTTGACTTCCTGACCACATACTGGATCCGCCATCTGATCCCTTGCCGTGCTCCATTTCCCACTCCACCTGGGAAGAACCAGCTAAGCAGGTGTCACTGCCCCTGTCTCCAGGTGTAGATGAGGACAGCGGAATATGGCCTGGGACCACTACACCCAGTAGGACCAGCTGGTGATTCCAGTGAATAAAGTGTAGTACCGGAAGTAAAAGTTTGGATTCAATTTTAAATTCCACCCAAAACTAAATTTGTTGTTGGTTGGAGTGAATCTACAAAAACAAAACTTCATTTGTACAAGACATTAGCAATGATTTGGGTATGTCTTACCTGATGGCAGCCCTGTATCTCCGAATCTCTCCCATAGCAGGAGTACGAGCCTCTCTCTGATTTACCTGCAAATAAGAATGGAAAGCTAACGTCAGTCTTCTGTTAGACATGAGCAATATGTAGTAACATACAGTAATGTATAAACATGTATATGTTCCAGGTTCTATATACACAGATGTATCATCAGGATGATATCGGCTTTTGGTAATAATGGGCCTAATTAGGGCACAGGTGACATTGCAGAAAATTTGGCGAAAAAATGTAGAGATGAGCGCCTGAAATTTTTCGGG
This sequence comes from Pseudophryne corroboree, assembly GCF_028390025.1. Classification (NCBI taxonomy): domain Eukaryota; kingdom Metazoa; phylum Chordata; class Amphibia; order Anura; family Myobatrachidae; genus Pseudophryne; species Pseudophryne corroboree. The sequence goes on along the minus strand of NC_086444.1, from coordinate 56,404,703 downwards.
TTTTGTGTTTTGGTTTTGGGTTCGGTTCCGCGGCCGTGTTTTGGGTTCGAACGCGTTTTGGCAAAACCTCACCGAATTTTTTTTGTCGGATTCGGGTGTGTTTTGGATTCGGGTGTTTTTTTCAAAAAACACTAAAAAACAGCTTAAATCATAGAATTTGGGGGTCATTTTGATCCCAAAGTATTATTAACCTCAAAAACCATAATTTACACTCATTTTCAGTCTATTCTGAATACCTCACACCTCACAATATTATTTTTAGTCCTAAAATTTGCACCGAGGTCGCTGTGTGAGTAAGATAAGCGACCCTAGTGGCCGACACAAACACCGGGCCCATCTAGGAGTGGCACTGCAGTGTCACGCAGGATGTCCCTTCCAAAAAACCCTCCCCAAACAGCACATGACGCAAAGAAAAAAAGAGGCGCAATGAGGTAGCTGTGTGAGTAAGATTAGCGACCCTAGTGGCCGACACAAACACCGGGCCCATCTAGGAGTGGCACTGCAGTGTCACGCAGGATGGCCCTTCCAAAAAACCCTCCCCAAACAGCACATGACGCAAAGAAAAAAAGAGGCGCAATGAGGTAGCTGTGTGAGTAAGATTAGCGACCCTAGTGGCCGACACAAACACCGGGCCCATCTAGGAGTGGCACTGCAGTGTCACGCAGGATGTCCCTTCCAAAAAACCCTCCCCAAACAGCACATGACGCAAAGAAAAAAAGAGGCGCAATGAGGTAGCTGTGTGAGTAAGATTAGCGACCCTAGTGGCCGACACAAACACCGGGCCCATCTAGGAGTGGCACTGCAGTGTCACGCAGGATGTCCCTTCCAAAAAACCCTCCCCAATCAGCACATGATGCAAAGAAAAAGAAAAGAAAAAAGAGGTGCAAGATGGAATTGTCCTTGGGCCCTCCCACCCACCCTTATGTTGTATAAACAAAACAGGACATGCACACTTTAACCAACCCATCATTTCAGTGACAGGGTCTGCCACACGACTGTGACTGATATGACGGGTTGGTTTGGACCCCCCCCAAAAAAGAAGCAATTAATCTCTCCTTGCACAAACTGGCTCTACAGAGGCAAGATGTCCACCTCATCTTCACCCTCCGATATATCACCGTGTACATCCCCCTCCTCACAGATTATCAATTCGTCCCCACTGGAATCCACCATCTCAGCTCCCTGTGTACTTTGTGGAGGCAATTGCTGCTGGTCAATGTCTCCGCGGAGGAATTGATTATAATTCATTTTAATGAACATCATCTTCTCCACATTTTCTGGATGTAACCTCGTACGCCGATTGCTGACAAGGTGAGCGGCGGCACTAAACACTCTTTCGGAGTACACACTTGTGGGAGGGCAACTTAGGTAGAATAAAGCCAGTTTGTGCAAGGGCCTCCAAATTGCCTCTTTTTCCTGCCAGTATAAGTACGGACTGTGTGACGTGCCTACTTGGATGCGGTCACTCATATAATCCTCCACCATTCTATCAATGTTGAGAGAATCATATGCAGTGACAGTAGACGACATGTCCGTAATCGTTGTCAGGTCCTTCAGTCCGGACCAGATGTCAGCATCAGCGGTCGCTCCAGACTGCCCTGCATCACCGCCAGCGGGTGGGCTCGGAATTCTGAGCCTTTTCCTCGCACCCCCAGTTGCGGGAGAATGTGAAGGAGGAGATGTTGACAGGTCGCGTTCCGCTTGACTTGACAATTTTGTCACCAGCAGGTCTTTCAACCCCAGCAGACCTGTGTCTGCCGGAAAGAGAGATCCAAGGTAGGCTTTAAATCTAGGATCGAGCACGGTGGCCAAAATGTAGTGCTCTGATTTCAACAGATTGACCACCCGTGAATCCTTGTTAAGCGAATTAAGGGCTGCATCCACAAGTCCCACATGCCTAGCGGAATCGCTCCCTTTTAGCTCCTTCTTCAATGCCTCCAGCTTCTTCTGCAAAAGCCTGATGAGGGGAATGACCTGACTCAGGCTGGCAGTGTCTGAACTGACTTCACGTGTGGCAAGTTCAAAGGGCATCAGAACCTTGCACAACGTTGAAATCATTCTCCACTGCACTTGAGACAGGTGCATTCCACCTCCTATATCGTGCTCAATTGTATAGGCTTGAATGGCCTTTTGCTGCTCCTCCAACCTCTGAAGCATATAGAGGGTTGAATTCCACCTCGTTACCACTTCTTGCTTCAGATGATGGCAGGGCAGGTTCAGTAGTTTTTGGTGGTGCTCCAGTCTTCTGTACGTGGTGCCTGTACGCCGAAAGTGTCCCGCAATTTTTCTGGCCACCGACAGCATCTCTTGCACGCCCCTGTCGTTTTTTAAAAAATTCTGCACCACCAAATTCAAGGTATGTGCAAAACATGGGACGTGCTGGAATTTGCCCATATTTAATGCACACACAATATTGCTGGCGTTGTCCGATGCCACAAATCCACAGGAGAGTCCAATTGGGGTAAGCCATTCCGCGATGATCTTCCTCAGTTGCCGTAAGAGGTTTTCAGCTGTGTGCGTATTCTGGAAAGCGGTGATACAAAGCGTAGCCTGCCTAGGAAAGAGTTGGCGTTTGCGAGATGCTGCTACTGGTGCCGCCGCTGCTGTTCTTGCGGCGGGAGTCCATACATCTACCCAGTGGGCTGTCACAGTCATATAGTCCTGACCCTGCCCTGCTCCACTTGTCCACATGTCCGTGGTTAAGTGGACATTGGGTACAACTGCATTTTTTAGGACACTGGTGAGTCTTTTTCTGACGTCCGTGTACATTCTCGGTATCGCCTGCCTAGAGAAGTGGAACCTAGATGGTATTTGGTAACGGGGGCACACTGCCTCAATAAATTGTCTAGTTCCCTGTGAACTAACGGCGGATACCGGACGCACGTCTAACACCAACATAGTTGTCAAGGACTCAGTTATCCGCTTTGCAGTAGGATGACTGCTGTGATATTTCATCTTCCTCGCAAAGGACTGTTGAACAGTCAATTGCTTACTGGAAGTAGTACAAGTGGGCTTACGACTTCCCCTCTGGGATGACCATCGACTCCCAGCGGCAACAACAGCAGCGCCAGCAGCAGTAGGCGTTACACGCAAGGATGCATCGGAGGAATCCCAGGCAGGAGAGGACTCGTCAGAATTGCCAGTGACATGGCCTGCAGGACTATTGGCATTCCTGGGGAAGGAGGAAATTGACACTGAGGGAGTTGGTGGGGTGGTTTGCGTGAGCTTGGTTACAAGAGGAAGGGATTTACTGGTCAGTGGACTGCTTCCGCTGTCACCCAAAGTTTTTGAACTTGTCACTGACTTATTATGAATGCGCTGCAGGTGACGTATAAGGGAGGATGTTCCGAGGTGGTTAACGTCCTTACCCCTACTTATTACAGCTTGACAAAGGGAACACACGGCTTGACACCTGTTGTCCGCATTTCTGGTGAAATACCTCCACACCGAAGAGCTGATTTTTTTGGTATTTTCACCTCGCATGTCAACGGCCATATTCCTCCCACGGACAACAGGTGTCTCCCCGGGTGCCTGACTTAAACAAACCACCTCACCATCAGAATCCTCCTGGTCAATTTCCTCCCCAGCGCCAGCAACACCCATATCCTCCTCATCCTGGTGTACTTCAACACTGACATCTTCAATCTGACTATCAGGAACTGGACTGCGGGTGCTCCTTCCAGCACTTGCAGGGGGCGTGCAAATGGTGGAAGGCGCATGCTCTTCACGTCCAGTGTTGGGAAGGTCAGGCATCGCAACCGACACAATTGGACTCTCCTTGTGGATTTGAGATTTCGAAGAATGCACAGTTCTTTGCTGTGCTGCTTTTGCCAGCTTGAGTCTTTTCATTTTTCTAGCGAGAGGCTGAGTGCTTCCATCCTCATGTGAAGCTGAACCACTAGCCATGAACATAGGCCAGGGCCTCAGCCGTTCCTTGCCACTCCGTGTGGTAAATGGCATATTGGCAAGTTTACGCTTCTCCTCCGACAATTTTATTTTAGGTTTTGGAGTCCTTTTTTTACTGATATTTGGTGTTTTGGATTTGACATGCTCTGTACTATGACATTGGGCATCGGCCTTGGCAGACGACGTTGCTGGCATTTCATCGTCTCGGCCATGACTAGTGGCAGCAGCTTCAGCACGAGGTGGAAGTGGATCTTGATCTTTCCCTAATTTTGGAACCTCAACATTTTTGTTCTCCATATTTTAATAGGCACAACTAAAAGGCACCTCAGGTAAACAATGGAGATGGATGGATTGGATACTAGTATACAATTATGGACGGGCTGCCGAGTGCCGACACAGAGGTAGCCACAGCCGTGAACTACCGCACTGTACTGTGTCTGCTGCTAATATATAGACTGGTTGATAAAGAGATAGTATACTCGTAACTAGTATGTATGTATAAAGAAAGAAAAAAAAACCACGGTTAGGTGGTATATACAATTATGGACGGGCTGCCGAGTGCCGACACAGAGGTAGCCACAGCCGTGAACTACCGCACTGTACTGTGTCTGCTGCTAATATATAGACTGGTTGATAAAGAGATAGTATACTCGTAACTAGTATGTATGTATAAAGAAAGAAAAAAAAACCACGGTTAGGTGGTATATACAATTATGGACGGGCTGCCGAGTGCCGACACAGAGGTAGCCACAGCCGTGAACTACCGCACTGTACTGTGTCTGCTGCTAATATATAGACTGGTTGATAAAGAGATAGTATACTCGTAACTAGTATGTATGTATAAAGAAAGAAAAAAAAACCACGGTTAGGTGGTATATACAATTATGGACGGGCTGCCGAGTGCCGACACAGAGGTAGCCACAGCCGTGAACTACCGCACTGTACTGTGTCTGCTGCTAATATATAGACTGGTTGATAAAGAGATAGTATACTCGTAACTAGTATGTATGTATAAAGAAAGAAAAAAAAACCACGGTTAGGTGGTATATACAATTATGGACGGGCTGCCGAGTGCCGACACAGAGGTAGCCACAGCCGTGAACTACCGCACTGTACTGTGTCTGCTGCTAATATATAGACTGGTTGATAAAGAGATAGTATACTCGTAACTAGTATGTATGTATAAAGAAAGAAAAAAAAACCACGGTTAGGTGGTATATACAATTATGGACGGGCTGCCGAGTGCCGACACAGAGGTAGCCACAGCCGTGAACTACCGCACTGTACTGTGTCTGCTGCTAATATATAGACTGGTTGATAAAGAGATAGTATACTCGTAACTAGTATGTATGTATAAAGAAAGAAAAAAAAACCACGGTTAGGTGGTATATACAATTATGGACGGGCTGCCGAGTGCCGACACAGAGGTAGCCACAGCCGTGAACTACCGCACTGTACTGTGTCTGCTGCTAATATATAGACTGGTTGATAAAGAGATAGTATACTCGTAACTAGTATGTATGTATAAAGAAAGAAAAAAAAACCACGGTTAGGTGGTATATACAATTATGGACGGGCTGCCGAGTGCCGACACAGAGGTAGCCACAGCCGTGAACTACCGCACTGTACTGTGTCTGCTGCTAATATAGACTGGTTGATAAAGAGATAGTATACTCGTAACTAGTATGTATGTAAAAAGAAAGAAAAAAAAACCACGGTTAGGTGGTATATACAATTATGGACGGGCTGCCGAGTGCCGACACAGAGGTAGCCACAGCCGTGAACTACCGCACTGTACTGTGTCTGCTGCTAATATAGACTGGTTGATAAAGAGATAGTATACTACTAATATTATATATACTGGTGGTCAGGTCACTGGTCACTAGTCACACTGGCAGTGGCACTCCTGCAGCAAAAGTGTGCACTGTTTAATTTTAATATAATATTATGTACTCCTGGCTCCTGCTATAACCTATAACTGGCACTGCAGTAGTGCTCCCCAGTCTCCCCCACAATTATAAGCTGTGCGAGCTGAGCAGTCAGACAGATATATAATATATATAGATGATGCAGCACACTGGCCTGAGCCTGAGCAGTGCACACAGATATGGTATGTGACTGACTGAGTCACTGTGTGTATCGCTTTTTTCAGGCAGAGAACGGATATATTAAATAAACTGCACTGTGTGTCTGGTGGTCACTCACTATATAATATATTATGTACTCCTGGCTCCTGCTATAACCTATAACTGGCACTGCAGTAGTGCTCCCCAGTCTCCCCCACAATTATAAGCTGTGTGAGCTGAGCAGTCAGACAGATATATATAATATTATATATAGATAATAGATGATGCAGCACACTGGCCTGAGCCTGAGCAGTGCACACAGATATGGTATGTGACTGAGTCACTGTGTGCTGTGTATCGCTTTTTTCAGGCAGAGAACGGATTATAAAGTAAACTGCACTGTCCTCACTAGTAAACTCTCTCCACTCAGTCTCTACACTTCTACAGTAACAGTACTCCTCCTAGTCAGCTCCAGTAAATCTCTCTCAGTCTCTTATAATCTAAATGGAGAGGACGCCAGCCACGTCCTCTCCCTATCAATCTCAATGCACGTGTGAAAATGGCGGCGACGCGCGGCTCCTTATATAGAATCCGAGTCTCGCGATAGAATCCGAGCCTCGCGAGAATCCGACAGCGTCATGATGACGTTCGGGCGCGCTCGGGTTAACCGAGCAAGGCGGGAAGATCCGAGTCGCTCGGACCCGTGAAAAAAAACATGAAGTTCTGGCGGGTTCGGATTCAGAGAAACCGAACCCGCTCATCTCTAAAAAAATGTCTGGAATATTTTCACTTTATTGGAGGCTGCAGGAGGGATACGCTGGCTGATATAGGACAGTCCTTACTGGAGGCTGCAGGAGGGATACACTGACTGATATAGGACAGTCCTTACTGGAGGCTGCAGGAGGGATACACTGGCTGATATAGGACAGTCCTTACTGGAGGCTGCAGGAGGGATACGCTGGCTGATATAGGACAGTCCTTACTGGAGGCTGCAGGAGGGATACGCTGGCTGATATAGGACAGTCCTTACTGGAGGCTGCAGGAGGGATACGCTGGCTGATATAGGACAGTCCTTACTGGAGGCTGCAGGAGGGATACACTGACTGATATAGGACAGTCCTTACTGGAGGCTGCAGGAGGGATACGCTGGCTGATATAGGACAGTCCTTACTGGAGGCTGCAGGAGGGATACGCTGGCTGATATAGGACAGTCCTTACTGGGGGCTGCAGGAGGGATACGCTGGCTGATACAGGACAGTCCTTACTGGAGGCTGCAGGAGGGATACGCTGGCTGATACAGGACAGTCCTTACTGGAGGCTGCAGGAGGGATACGCTGGCTGATATAGGACAGTCCTTACTGGAGGCTGCAGGAGGGATACGCTGGCTGATACAGGACAGTCCTTACTGGAGGCTGCAGGAGGGATACGCTGGCTGATACAGGACAGTCCTTACTGGAGGCTGCAGGAGGGATACGCTGGCTGATATAGGACAGTCTTTACTGGAAGCTGCAGGAGGGATACGCTGGCTGATACAGGACAGTCCTTACTGGAGGCTGCAGGAGGGATACACTGGCTGATATAGGACAGTCCTTACTGGAGGCTGCAGGAGGGATACGCTGGCTGATATAGGACAGTGCTTACTGGAGGCTGCAGGAGGGATACACTGGCTGATATAGGACAGTCCTTACTGGAGGCTGCAGAAGGGATACACTGGCTGATATAGGACAGTCCTTACTGGAGGCTGCAGGAGGGATACGCTGGCTGATATAGGACAGTCCTTACTGGAGGCTGCAGGAGGGATACACTGACTGATATAGGACAGTCCTTACTGGAGGCTGCAGGAGGGATACGCTGGCACAGGGCCGTCTTTTCGTATGGGCTCAATGGGCTCTTGCCCAAGGGCCCCAGGAGTATAAGGGCCCTAGTCTGATAGCTGAGGGTCCCCTCTTTCCAGGGGTACCAGATTTTTTAAATTCGGCCCTAGGGAACCAGAGATATCCAACTTCAAAGCAGTGGTCCCCATCCAAGCCTGTTAATTGCTCTTCCCAGCCAGATATCTCGGGCTCTGTATAACTTAGAGTTTTTCTGAGGGTACATTTCAAAAGCTGGGGCTCCCCACTTTCTGTGGACACTGGCAGCTTGTCTCTACTATGCCCAGAACCAGAGATATCAGCCTTCAAGCAGCTGGTCCCTGCTCAAGCTCCACACGTCTAATATGCAGTTTTATATATTTGTTGGTGGATTGCCCTGGCTCCTGAACTCTAATATCCAAGTCCCCAGTTCCTCCTGACAGGTGTCCCCAGTACCTCCTCATCAGTGTCCCCAGTACCTCCTGACAGGTGTCCCCAGTACCTCCTGACAGGTGGGACACTCTAATTTTTATCCCATTCAAAGCTAAGAAATCTTTTTCCAGGAACTTGAGATATCTGCAGTCAAGCAAGCTGCCCCCCACCAGAAAATGATGAAAATTAAGCCCACTCCACTATCAACCCCTCCCTTATGTATTAAACACCCCATAGCACCCTGGAAGTCATGTATCGGGGCCCCTTCATTCAGCCCAATGCCCCCTTCTACAGATTAGTGATCTCCCTCCCGCCCCATCTGTGCAGTAAAGGAGTAATTAGCAGAAATTACTGCTCCAGGTCCTACATGCTGAGCAGAAGATAGTACACCCCCTACCGCCTGCGGGACATCAAAACTGCCGCTAATAGCACCCCCACCCATGGAGGATGGGTAGGGGCCCCAGTGTATTGCTGTGCCCAGGGGCCACACTGCTGCTAAGACGGCCCTGGGCTGATATAGGACAGTCCTTACTGGAGGCTGCAGGAGGGATACGCTGGCTGATATAGGACAGTCCTTACTGGAGGCTGCAGGAGGGATACCCTGGCTGATATAGGACAGTCCTTACTGGAGGCTGCAGGAGGGATACGCTGGCTGATACAGGACAGTCCTTACTGGAGGCTGCAGGAGGGATACGCTGACTGATATAGGACAGTCCTTACTGGAGGCTGCAGGAGGGATACACTGGCTGATATAGGACAGTCCTTACTGGAGACTGCAGGAGGGATACGCTGACTGATATAGGACAGTCCTTACTGGAGGCTGCAGGAGGGATACGCTGACTGATATAGGACAGTCCTTACTGGAGGCTGCAGGAGGGATACCCTGGCTGATATAGGACAGTCCTTACTGGAGGCTGCAGGAGGGATACCCTGGCTGATATAGGACAGTCCTTACTGGAGGCTGCAGGAGGGATACGCTGGCTGATATAGGACAGTCCTTACTGGAGGCTGCAGGAGGGATACCCTGGCTGATATAGGACAGTCCTTACTGGAGGCTGCAGGAGGGATACGCTGGCTGATATAGGACAGTCCTTACTGGAGGCTGCAGGAGGGATACCCTGGCTGATATAGGACAGTCCTTACTGGAGGCTGCAGGAGGGATACGCTGGCTGATATAGGACAGTCCTTACTGGAGGCTGCAGGAGGGATACGCTGGCTGATATAGGACAGTCCTTACTGGAGGCTGCAGGAGGGATACCCTGGCTGATATAGGACAGTCCTTACTGGAGGCTGCAGGAGGGATACCCTGGCTGATATAGGACAGTCCTTACTGGAGGCTGCAGGAGGGATACGCTGGCTGATATAGGACAGTCCTTACTGGAGGCTGCAGGAGGGATACGCTGACTGATATAGGACAGTCCTTACTGGAGGCTGCAGGAGGGATACCCTGGCTGATATAGGACAGTCCTTACTGGAGGCTGCAGGAGGGATACGCTGGCTGATATAGGACAGTCCTTACTGGAGGCTGCAGGAGGGATACCCTGGCTGATATAGGACAGTCCTTACTGGAGGCTGCAGGAGGGATACCCTGGCTGATATAGGACAGTCCTTACTGGAGGCTGCAGGAGGGATACGCTGGCTGATATAGGACAGTCCTTACAGGAGGCTGCAGGAGGGATACCCTGGCTGATATAGGACAGTCCTTACTGGAGGCTGCAGGAGGGATACGCTGGCTGATATAGGACAGTCCTTACTGGAGGCTGCAGGAGGGATACGCTGACTGATATAGGACAGTCCTTACTGGAGGCTGCAGGAGGGATACGCTGGCTGATATAGGACAGTCCTTACTGGAGGCTGCAGGAGGGATACGCTGGCTGATATAGGACAGTCCTTACTGGAGGCTGCAGGAGGGATACGCTGGCTGATATAGGACAGTCCTTACTGGAGGCTGCAGGAGGGATACGCTGGCTGATATAGGACAGTCCTTACTGGAGGCTGCAGGAGGGATACGCTGGCTGATATAGGACAGTCCTTACTGCAGGCTGCAGGAGGGATACGCTGGCTGATATAGGACAGTCCTTATTGGAGGCTGCAGGAGGGATACGCTGACTGATATAGGACAGTCCTTACTGGAGGCTGCAGGAGGGATACGCTGACTGATATAGGACAGTCCTTACTGGAGGCTGCAGGAGGGATACGCTGGCTGATATAGGACAGTCCTTACTGGAGGCTGCAGGAGGGATACGCTGGCTGATATAGGACAGTCCTTACTGGAGGCTGCAGGAGGGATACGCTGGCTGATATAGGACAGTCCTTACTGGAGGCTGCAGGAGGGATACGCTGGCTGATATAGGACAGTCCTTACTGGAGGCTGCAGGCGGGATACGCTGACTGATATAGGACAGTCTTTACTGGAAGCTGCAGGAGGGATACGCTGGCTGATATAGGACAGTCCTTACTGGAGGCTGCAGGAGGGATACGCTGGCTGATACAGGACAGTCCTTACTGGAGGCTGCAGGAGGGATACGCTGGCTGATACAGGACAGTCCTTACTGGAGGCTGCAGGAGGGATACGCTGGCTGATATAGGACAGTCTTTACTGGAAGCTGCAGGAGGGATACGCTGGCTGATATAGGACAGTCCTTACTGGAGGCTGCAGGAGGGATACGCTGGCTGATATAGGACAGTCTTTACTGGAGGCTGCAGGAGGGATACGCTGACTGATATAGGACAGTCCTTACTGGAGGCTGCAGGAGGGATACCCTGGCTGATATAGGACAGTCCTTACTGGAGGCTGCAGGAGGGATACGCTGGCTGATATAGGACAGTCCTTACTGGAGGCTGCAGGAGGGATACCCTGGCTGATATAGGACAGTCCTTACTGGAGGCTGCAGGAGGGATACCCTGGCTGATATAGGACAGTCCTTACTGGAGGCTGCAGGAGGGATACGCTGGCTGATATAGGACAGTCCTTACAGGAGGCTGCAGGAGGGATACCCTGGCTGATATAGGACAGTCCTTACTGGAGGCTGCAGGAGGGATACGCTGGCTGATATAGGACAGTCCTTACTGGAGGCTGCAGGAGGGATACGCTGACTGATATAGGACAGTCCTTACTGGAGGCTGCAGGAGGGATACGCTGGCTGATATAGGACAGTCCTTACTGGAGGCTGCAGGAGGGATACGCTGGCTGATATAGGACAGTCCTTACTGGAGGCTGCAGGAGGGATACGCTGGCTGATATAGGACAGTCCTTACTGGAGGCTGCAGGAGGGATACGCTGGCTGATATAGGACAGTCCTTACTGGAGGCTGCAGGAGGGATACGCTGGCTGATACAGGGCCGTCTTTTCGTATGGGCTCAATGGGCTCTTGCCCAAGGGCCCCAGGAGTATAAGGGCCCTAGTCTGATAGCTGAGGGTCCCCTCTTTCCAGGGGTACCAGATTTTTTAAATTCGGCCCTAGGGAACCAGAGATATCCAACTTCAAAGCAGTGGTCCCCATCCAAGCCTGTTAATTGCTCTTCCCAGCCAGATATCTCGGGCTCTGTATAACTTAGAGTTTTTCTGAGGGTACATTTCAAAAGCTGGGGCTCCCCACTTTCTGTGGACACTGGCAGCTTGTCTCTACTATGCCCAGAACCAGAGATATCAGCCTTCAAGCAGCTGGTCCCTGCTCAAGCTCCACACGTCTAATATGCAGTTTTATATATTTGTTGGTGGATTGCCCTGGCTCCTGAACTCTAATATCCAAGTCCCCAGTTCCTCCTGACAGGTGTCCCCAGTACCTCCTCATCAGTGTCCCCAGTACCTCCTGACAGGTGTCCCCAGTACCTCCTGACCTGGTGGGACACTCTAATTTTTATCCCATTCAAAGCTAAGAAATCTTTTTCCAGGAACTTGAGATATCTGCAGTCAAGCAAGCTGCCCCCCACCAGAAAATGATGAAAATTAAGCCCACTCCACTATCAACCCCTCCCTTATGTATTAAACACCCCATAGCACCCTGGAAGTCATGTATCGGGGCCCCTTCATTCAGTCCAATGCCCCCTTCTACAGATTAGTGATCTCCCTCCCGCCCCATCTGTGCAGTAAAGGAGTAATTAGCAGAAATTACTGCTCCAGGTCCTACATGCTGAGCAGAAGATAGTACACCCCCTACCGCCTGCGGGACATCAAAACTGCCGCTAATAGCACCCCCACCCATGGAGGATGGGTAGGGGCCCCAGTGTATTGCTGTGCCCAGGGGCCACACTGCTGCTAAGACGGCCCTGGGCTGATATAGGACAGTCCTTACTGGAGGCTGCAGGAGGGATACGCTGGCTGATACAGGACAGTCCTTACTGGAGGCTGCAGGAGGGATACGCTGACTGATATAGGACAGTCCTTACTGGAGGCTGCAGGAGGGATACACTGGCTGATATAGGACAGTCCTTACTGGAAGCTGCAGGAGGGATACGCTGGCTGATATAGGACAGTCCTTACTGGAGGCTGCAGGAGGGATACCCTGGCTGATATAGGACAGTCCTTACTGGAGGCTGCAGGAGGGATACCCTGGCTGATATAGGACAGTCCTTACTGGAGGCTGCAGGAGGGATACGCTGGCTGATATAGGACAGTCCTTACTGGAGGCTGCAGGAGGGATACGCTGGCTGATATAGGACAGTCCTTACTGGAGGCTGCAGGAGGGATACGCTGACTGATATAGGACAGTCCTTACTAAAGGCTGCAGGAGGGATACCCTGGCTGATATAGGACAGTCCTTACTGGAGGCTGCAGGAGGGATACGCTGGCTGATATAGGACAGTCCTTACTGGAGGCTGCAGGAGGGATACCCTGGCTGATATAGGACAGTCCTTACTGGAGGCTGCAGGAGGGATACCCTGGCTGATATAGGACAGTCCTTACTGGAGGCTGCAGGAGGGATACGCTGGCTGATATAGGACAGTCCTTACTGGAGGCTGCAGGAGGGATACCCTGGCTGATATAGGACAGTCCTTACTGGAGGCTGCAGGAGGGATACGCTGGCTGATATAGGACAGTCCTTACTGGAGGCTGCAGGAGGGATACGCTGGCTGATATAGGACAGTCCTTACTAGAGGCTGCAGGAGGGATACGCTGGCTGATATAGGACAGTCCTTACTGGAGGCTGCAGGAGGGATACGCTGGCTGATATAGGACAGTCCTTACTGGAGGCTGCAGGAGGGATACGCTGACTGATATAGGACAGTCCTTACTGGGGGCTGCAGGAGGGATACGCTGGCTGATATAGGACAGTCCTTACTGGAGGCTGCAGGAGGGATACGCTGGCTGATACAGGACAGTCCTTACTGGAGGCTGCAGGAGGGATACGCTGGCTGATATAGGACAGTCTTTACTGGAAGCTGCAGGAGGGATACGCTGGCTGATATAGGACAGTCCTTACTGGAGGCTGCAGGAGGGATACGCTGGCTGATATAGGACAGTCCTTACTGGAGGCTGCAGGAGGGATATGCTGGCTGATATAGGACAGTCCTTACTGGAGGCTGCAGGAGGGATACGCTGGCTGATACAGGACAGTCCTTACTGGAGGCTGCAGGAGGGATACGCTGGCTGATATAGGACAGTCTTTACTGGAAGCTGCAGGAGGGATACGCTGGCTGATATAGGACAGTCCTTACTGGAGGCTGCAGGAGGGATACGCTGGCTGATATAGGACAGTCTTTACTGGAGGCTGCAGGAGGGATACGCTGGCTGATATAGGACAGTCCTTACTGGAGGCTGCAGAAGGGATACACTGGCTGATATAGGACAGTCCTTACTGGAGGCTGCAGGAGGGATACGCTGGCTGATATAGGACAGTCCTTACTGGAGGCTGCAGGAGGGATACACGGACTGATATAGGACAGTCCTTACTGGAGGCTGCAGGAGGGATACGCTGGCTGATACAGGGCCGTCTTTTCGTATGGGCTCAATGGGCTCTTGCCCAAGGGCCCTAGTCTGATAGCTGAGGGTCCCCTCTTTCCAGGGGTACCAGATTTTTTAAATTCGGCCCTAGGGAACCAGAGATATCCAACTTCAAAGCAGTGGTCCCCATCCAAGCCTGTTAATTGCTCTTCCCAGCCAGATATCTCGGGCTCTGTATAACTTAGAGTTTTTCTGAGGGTACATTTCAAAAGCTGGGGCTCCCCACTTTCTGTGGACACTGGCAGCTTGTCTCTACTATGCCCAGAACCAGAGATATCAGCCTTCAAGCAGCTGGTCCCTGCTCAAGCTCCACACGTCTAATATGCAGGTTTTATATATTTGTTGGTGGATTGCCCTGGCTCCTGAACTCTAATATCCAAGTCCCCAGTTCCTCCTGACAGGTGTCCCCAGTACCTCCTCATCAGTGTCCCCAGTACCTCCTGACAGGTGTCCCCAGTACCTCCTGACAGGTGGGACACTCTAATTTTTATCCCATTCAAAGCTAAGAAATCTTTTTCCAGGAACTTGAGATATCTGCAGTCAAGCAAGCTGCCCCCCACCAGAAAATGATGAAAATTAAGCCCACTCCACTATCAACCCCTCCCTTATGTATTAAACACCCCATAGCACCCTGGAAGTCATGTATCGGGGCCCCTTCATTCAGCCCAATGCCCCCTTCTACAGATTAGTGATCTCCCTCCCGCCCCATCTGTGCAGTAAAGGAGTAATTAGCAGAAATTACTGCTCCAGGTCCTACATGCTGAGCAGAAGATAGTACACCCCCTACCGCCTGCGGGACATCAAAACTGCCGCTAATAGCACCCCCACCCATGGAGGATGGGTAGGGGCCCCAGTGTATTGCTGTGCCCAGGGGCCCACACTGCTGCTAAGACGGCCCTGGGCTGATATAGGACAGTCCTTACTGGTGGCTGCAGGAGGGATACACTGGCTGATATAGGACAGTCCTTACTGGAGGCTGCAGGAGGGATACGCTGACTGATATAGGACAGTCCTTACTGGAGGCTGCAGGAGGGATACGCTGACTGATATAGGACAGTCCTTACTGGAGGCTGCAGGAGGGATACCCTGGCTGATATAGGACAGTCCTTACTGGAGGCTGCAGGAGGGATACCCTGGCTGATATAGGACAGTCCTTACTGGAGGCTGCAGGAGGGATACGCTGGCTGATATAGGACAGTCCTTACTGGAGGCTGCAGGAGGGATACCCTGGCTGATATAGGACAGTCCTTACTGGAGGCTGCAGGAGGGATACGCTGGCTGATATAGGACAGTCCTTACTGGAGGCTGCAGGAGGGATACGCTGGCTGATATAGGACAGTCCTTACTGGAGGCTGCAGAAGGGATACACTGACTGATATAGGACAGTCCTTACTGGAGGCTGCAGGAGGAATACGCTGGCTGATATAGGACAGTCCTTACTGGAGGCTGCAGGAGGGATACACTGACTGATATAGGACAGTCCTTACTGGAGGCTGCAGGAGGGATACACTGACTGATACAGGACAGTCCTTACTGGAGGCTGCAGGAGGGATACGCTGGCTGATATAGGACAGTCCTTACTGGAGGCTGCAGGAGGGATACGCTGGCTGATATAGGACAGTCCTTATTTGGAGTCTCTGTCCTTCTCACATTGCAGGGGAGCAGAGAGCAGGTGCTATAGACACCTGTCATTGTGTGTGCAACTTTCAAAGTGTCCATTTCGGGGAAGGGAATGGGACAGTGGCGCAGTCCAGGACGTCAGAAGCGATGGACACGCCCGTGCGAATGTGCCAGATGTTGCAGGTGGTATTCTTGGGAAGAATGTCATTTTTGGCAGCCCAAAAAATCAACTCACAGTGGTGGCCACTGTTGTCTGGCAAGGTGGGTAAACTGCGTCACTGATGATGATGCGCTTTGCCAAGGAACGTTATCATGCCGCCATCCATCTCATTTCAATGAGAAGCGGCTGGGATTCAGGAGTGTGCACTATTCTTTCCGAGGTCTATGGGTTGGGGCGGGGAGCGGGGGCAGGGCACCCCCACTTCCCCCAACTTGGCCAAATGTATACAGAAAGTGAAATCACACCTTAAATGCATACAGATCAAATATTTAAATTTTCTGCAAAACGTTTCAGAGATACAAGTGATGATAGACAGATAGATTACATATTCAGATTTTCTTATTTATAGACTCAAGAAATCTGAAATAGAAAGAGCCTGTTACATGAGTGGGTACGTGACCTTAGAGCTCCAAAAATCTTCTCAGTATAAAAAGAACACTATCAGCAAACTCTCATTATACCTAAATTCTAAAAATGTTTATATTACAACTAGGAATGATGGGGAAGACAATGTTCCGGGTCCCACTGCCCCCTCCCCCTTCTCTGTTGCAGACAGTCGGCACGCAGAGAGGACGGACTGATGCTGCAGCAACCTCACTCCCCAGCACACGGCACACTCTGCTGTGTGTTGTGCTGGCGAGAGAGGCAGAAGCAGTGAGTACTCTCTCTGATGCGACTGCACCAGCCCACACAGCACGCAGACTCCACCCAACGGATCCTTCACCGGTGCTCCGGTTCGGGACCGCACATAACTTTTAATTTTGCACATTTCCTGAGGAGGGGGAATGGCCACACCTCCCTGCCCACACCCCCCCTCCCATTACTGGGGCCCCGGCAGAGCTGTTGGCGCCCCTGCCTACCTGCCATCACAACTTGGTTACTATGGACGCTTCAAATTGGACAAATTAGCTGTGTGGGTCTGGTTCCTGTGCAGAATTCCGATTGGCTGCTTGCTAGTGCACTGGCTATACTCTGTGTGCACCGGATGCTTACACAATGACGGCTTCTTATCAGCTAACTGAGATAGAGCTATTAGGTATAAATACATCTCTATTGCTTTATCACCCCCTGATGAAGGCTGCAGGCTGCTGCGTAAACGCGTCAGAGTTACTGATCTTTTGTGACATCACCCAGTCACTCCGGAATTCTTCCATGGAAGTTCTCTTTAAATCATTTAATGTTCGGGACTTTTTCTGTTCCTACTTTATCATCACCATACTGTATAAGCTGTGTCTTAATGTATAAAAGTGCAGGCAATATATTTCGGAATACTAATTAAACACATTGTCTTCTAGACATACTACACTATGGATGTGTAACAATCTACATGAGTAAATCTCTCCTGGTATAAGGAAATCAAATCTTGGAAAAGAGAAAGACTAAAAGACAAAACAGATTGCCTCAATTCTTAATCACCTTTGCTGCACAGATATATTGCACACTGAAGTTCTCATTATTTATTGATACTAATTACTATACTAGAAAGAGGCCCCCCCCCCCATCCTAACATATACAATACAGAGGAGCAGTCTACTATAGATTAAATGTAATTTATGCACTTTGTAAATTGCACACACTGTACATTATTATTGTCAGTTCATGTTGGTTAGTAGCAACTTATTGTTCACATAGGGGGCAATTCAGAGATGGGCGTAGCTGCGCATCTGTAGGCAGCGTCCGTGTCCGTCTGGTCTGTGCAAGGGCTCCAGCCGCAGTGCACAACCCTTCCCCTTGCGGCTTCATCCTGGAAGGGATGAGGCCGCAAGGTGAATGACAGGGGCGGGAAATCGGGGACTGCGTTTCAGCGGCGTGGTGGGCCAAATGCAGGCTGGTCAGCAGCATATACAGGGGCGGCTGCGTGACATCACACACAGCCGCTTAAAAAAAAATATTGGTGCCAGACCGCCTGCCAGGGGCCAACCACAAATCAGTGCGTCCGCGTCGCCACACATGCTGGGTGGCCCTCAGCATGTGAAGAGATGGATGCAGATCTTGCTGCGGATGTAACGATCTGCACACATCTCTGAGTGAGCTCCATAATTCCCACCATAACTAATATACTGTAAATCTGATATCTTTAAAATTCTGATTGACATGTACAGAATCAGGGATTTCTGTTGGTCCTCAATGGCTGGTATGAGAACGAGCAGTTATGTCACAGCCTGAGGAATAGAAAGTGCTCCAGGTATTTAGATACTGTATAATGTACATCTGTTTTATCGTTAAAACACACATTCTAGATACATTTTTCACTGTTGGACTAAATCTGGTTTAAAATACTTTCCACATATCAGTTAGCAATCCCGTGGTAGCAGTGCAGCTTGTGGATCCTAATTACCAAAGAATTTAAGGTTGCTTTATTCAAATATATTTGATGTACTGTAGTACCACTTGTGGCCACTAGGTGCTGCAGAGCTTGTTCAATGAACATTGAGCTTTAAATCATTGTTAACATTTTTGAATTATGTTGCAAATCGAATTATTGTGTGTATGGGTTATGTGAATGAAGGTGATAGGTAAATTGCATTTTATCTGGATTATGCTCTATGTATAGGAGGTCAAACACATAATGCAATTGGAATATTGTTATTTTAGGCGCAAAAACAGAATTCCTCTCTTATACAGAAATGGCAATTTTCCCAGCAGGGACAGGGCAGGAAGAAGAATGGCTCAGTTAACAAAAAGTGCAACGAATCAGGCCGTCTGTCCAGTCACAGTCCTTCTGTGCTCACGCGGTACAGGCCACGTTGTACTTCTGTAAATATGACTTATTTTCTAGGAAAACAAAGCTGTTCATTAAAACTGCTGCCTGTTTGTGTGACAGCAGCTGCAAGCCGCCCGTGTCACAGTGACACTTATTGGTGAGAACGGAGCTTAATCAATCATGGATTCTCCTGGAAGCATTCTGGGTAACAAGCTGCAGGAATATCAGGCTTCTCCTTTTCTCACTTCCCCGGAGTAAACTCCCTTCATGATCAGCATCATGATGGAACAGACACCTGGGAAAGAGAAATTGGGTTGGACTTTTGCCACCTGTTACTAAGTTTTACACCACTGGAGCGAGGATTTGAACTAGGCCCAAATCCTGCTGAGGATCCGTGCCAGCCTTAATGATCTGATGTCTTCTGAAGGCTGCTGTCTGGTTCTCTAGACTATAACATAAAGGTCACATTTTATACCCGAATCATATTCATTAATAGAGAGGTCTGAGGCATGTCGCTCCGGAAAAAAATATATCACAAGCCCCCTCCTCAGGATCTAAATTGGGAGAGGAGGGGGGAGGAGGGCAGGCACTTCAAAGTGCCAAATACATGTGTAATTAATTATGTGATCTTTACCTCTTTTTTTTTTTTACGGGAAAAAAAAAAAAAAAGCTCAATTTAGTCTGGCGCTCTTGCAGGGATCACATATTTTTTTGAGGTAACGGTGTTCTGGATTAACACCATCAGGTATGATGGCCCATGCTGTGAACGATGATCGTGATGGTGATCCGATGATGATGTATCTTCGGATGCAGCATTCAGATCCGTGATGCCGGCAGTTGGGCGTCTTTCATACTTGCCGACTTTATGTCTACCCTACTGGGAGGGGGCAGCCAGGGCAGCACAACAGGGAAGTGGCATCAGCATAGGTAGGTGATGCAGGGGGCACTAAGGCACAATCGCATCATCACAGCCCTGCCCCATGCTATACAATGCTCAGATTACTGCCATTATAATGCGGAAGGGAGGGGGGCTACGATGACATGATTCAGCGTGAATTGCATCATCGCCCCGCCCACTTTCACTAGGTAAGCAGATGGGTGCATGGGGGGGGGGGGGGGAGACACAGGTGGAGACTTGCCAACCAATTTTTGGAAAGCCTCCCGGTCGCTTTGCAGGAGTGCGAACGCCTGTGCAGCAGAGTGCCTGCAAAATCATTTTGTGCAAAACAAGACAAGCCCTGTAGTTACTTATCCTGTGCGATGATTGCTTTGACGAGTGACACGGTATTGACGTCAGATACCCGCCCGGCAACGCCTGCGTCTTTCCAAACACTCCCAGAAAACGGTCAGTTGACACCCAGAAATGCCCTCTTTCTATCAATCTTGCGATCGGCTGCGCGACTGAATGCATCGCTAGAACCTGTGCAAAACCACGATGCACTTTGTATCCGTACATCCAGCATGCGCATTGTGGTGCATACGCATACGCAGATTAGCCGTTTTTTTCACTGATCGCTACACATTGAACAACGGCAGCTAGCGATCAACTCGGAATGACCCCCTATATGCGGTGTACAAGTATTAAAAACACTACTAAAAACGCATGTAATTAAAACCAATGCTTAATTAATGACTAGTAGAATACACTATTACGATGATATTGAAGCATTCATTCACTGGTTTAGGGATTGCACACATACTGTAGGTTGAAGAAATACTTTTAGGTGTGCAGAAGAAGCGGTTTGCGGTTCTCAAAGCTGTCCTGCAAATTACCGAAATATGCTTATAGGTGCGTTCTCGGGCTTAGTCTGGTGGATTGGTTCTATCATGGCTCAGTTCATCACCGTTTTCTGACTGGTTCCAAAAATGCAAGCAACGTCCCAACACATAGCATCTCACATTGGGGGTAATTCCAAGTTGATCGCAGCAGGAAATTTTTTAGCAGTTGGGCAAAACCATGTGCACTGCAGGGGGGGCAGATATAACATGTGCAGAGAGAGAGAGATTTGGGTGTGGTGTGTTCAAGCTGCAATCTAAATTGCAGTGTAAAAATAAAGCAGCCAGTTTTTACCCTGCACAGAAACAAAATAACCCACCCAAATCTAAATCTCTCTGCACATGTTATATCTGCCCCCCCTGCAGTGCACATGGTTTTGCCCAACTGCTAAAAAATATCCTGCTGCGATCAACTTGGAATTACCCCCATTGGTAGCATCAGCAACCTTAGTACTCGGGTATATATAATGCCATGAGGACAGACATATTGGGGGTCATTCCGAGTTGTTCGCTCGTTGATGATTTTCGCTACGGAGCGATTAAGGCAAAAATGCGCATGCGGTTAGTATTTTAACTCAAAACTTAGTAGATTTACTCACGTCAGAACGAAGATTTTTCATCGTTGAAGTGATCGGAGTGTGATTAAACAGGAAGTGGATGTTTGTGGGCGGAAACTGGCCGTTTTCTAAGAGTGTGCGGAAAAACGCTGCCGTTTCCGGGAAAAACGCGGGAGTGTCTGGAGAAACGGGGGAGTGGCTGGGTGAACGCTGGGCGTGTGTGTGACGTCAAACCAGGAACGAAACTGGCTGAACTGATCGCTATTTGTGAGTAGGTCTCGAGCTACTCAGAAACTGCTAAGAAATTTCTATTCGCTATTCTGCGAACCTTTCGTTCTCTATTCTGCTAAACTAAGATACACTCCCAGAAGGCGGCGGCTTAGCGTGTGCAATGCTGCTAAGAGCAGCTAGCGAGCGAACAACTCGGAATGAGGGCCATTATGCAGATTCTGGATTGTTTCCCACCTTTAGCAGCCTCTGTTCCCAAACCCTTTGGCCTCCTTAATAGATGGATTCCTGGGGTGGGGGCATTCATTGTTTAAATCTGGTGACACCCTCTACGGAATCGTCAGAAGGCTGACATTCATATATATATAAAATGTCGACATCCACTAATATCAACATGTTCAGAATGTCAACCTTTTATTTGTTGACATGACATTTTTGTTATTTAGGTTAGGGCTATGGGTTATGCAAAAATAAGTAAGAAACAATGGGGGTCATTCTGAGTTGATCGTAGCTGTGCTAAATTTAGCACAGCTACGATCATCATCCCTGACATGCGGGGGGACGCCCAGCACAGGGCTAATCCGCCCCGCATGTCAGTGAAGCCCCCCCCCCCCCCCCCCCCCGCACAAATACAAGTAGCTCCCAGCCAGCACAGCTCCTGCGGCTGGCCGGGAGTTGTTTGTTGCTGCCGCTGTCGTCACGCAGCCGCTGCGCGCCCACCCCCCGTTCGGTCCGGCCATGCCTGCGTTGGCCGGACCGCACCTACAAAACGACGGCCAAACGCTGCCGTTTCACCCCCTCCCGCCTAGCGACCGCCTCTGCCTGTCAATCAGTCAGAGGCGATCGCAGCCCTGCCACGCCCTTTGGCGGTCTGGCAAGCGCCGGCACACTACGGCACGGCGCATGCGCAGTAGAGACCCGTTCGCTCGGCTGCGATAAACAGCAGCGAGCGGGTCAGAATGACCCCCAATATATTGACATTCTGACTGACGACACTTAGCACCTGTCGATATTTTGGTGTCGAAATTCTTAATGTCGACTTTTCATACCACACCCTACTTCTATCAGAGTCTGAAATAAAGTCATGTAACGAGTTGGCAGTATAAAACACCGCCGGCAGGATACATGTAACCAGCTATAAGACAAAAGCAGTTGTCTGCGGGGCATCAATATACACACAGGATCCTAAACGTGCAGAAGAATCCACACTAGGTGTAGTCCGGAAGCTTACTGGCAATGCATGATAGTTATGCACAGGACGTGTATTAAATCTGCCTGGATTTGCAGATATTCAGCAGTATACATAATCTGCCATTGATCATTTAACTACAAATGTTTCCATGCCATTCCCTGTAGCGCTGTGTGGTTACCCTGCCCTACAGCATAATGTAACTAGAAGTAAGTATAAAATGCATGCTTAATGCAAAGCCCCCGTGTATTCTGGCAGGCTAATGTGATAATTTCTGGTACTTAGTTTCTGTTCCTAAGAGACCACATAATGGGAAAGTAGAAAAGTACATGTTTATTCTGATTCTGGAAATATATTTGTGAAACATGCCATCATTGCGAGCAGTTTGTTTCTGCTAGCTGGCAGGCGGGGCTGGTACCTTTTGGACTTAGATGCAAACAAATGAACCCATGTACAGAGCAGTGACGCGCGGTGAGGTCTGTGGCTGGGGAGGCACTGAATAATTCACTTGTGCCCCCTCCCCCCAGTATAAAAATAAAAATGGGGTTCCCCATATTTAACAAAAACCAGCACCAGCCTGAACCAGCCAGGGGGAGTAACGCCATAGCAGGGGAGACACTCAGTATGGGGTCCCCCTGCCATCACATTAACCACCCCCCAAACCAGTCAGCCCAGGGCTGGAATTCCTCAGAAAATGGGTACCCCAGAAAAATTGAATGGGGTTTCCCCTCCAGAGCAACAACCAGCTATGCCCCGCACCCCTGGTGGCGGTGGGTGCGGGGTTCATGCCATGCTAATATTGTTCTTTACAGGCGGCCTACAGGTCCCAGCAAGCCTGCCCCAGCATTCTGGCATTTGGAGAACCACAGGTGCCAGCATGTCCGGACATAAAGTGCCCGCTGGCACCTGTAGACCTCCTGTAAAGAAAATATTAAAATAAATACACAACACATTTTTTTTTTAAAAGTTTATTGTACAGCGTCTTCACCTGGGGGGCGGTGGCCTTTGGCCAGCACTTTTCCATGGCCGCCGCCTCCCCAGGACTTCTGAAGTCTTCCTACTTCACCTGGGGGGCCGCCGCCTCCCCAGGGCTTCCAGGCGTCTTCTGTCTTCACCTGGGGGGCGGTGGCCTTTGGCCAGCACTTTTCCATGGCCGCCGCCTCCCCAGGACTTCTGAAGTCTTCCGTCTTCACCTGGGGGGCCGCCGCCTCCCCAGGGCTTCGAGGCGTCTTCTGTCTTCACCTGGGGGGCGGTGGCCTTTGGCCAGCACTTTTCCATGGCCGCCGCCTCCCCAGGACTTCTGAAGTCTTCCGTCTTCACCTGGGGGGGCGCCGCCTCCCCAGGGCTTCCAGGCGTCTTCTGTCTTCACCTGGGTGGGCGGCGGCCTTTGGGCAGCTCTTTTGCATGGCCGCCGCCTCCCAGGGCTTCCAGGCGTCTTCCGGAGTTCTTGCACGCTCGCTCCCTCCCGCCGGTGGACTGACAGACGCTTTTTCGAATTGGAGCCACTCCATTGCCAAACTCTGCATAATGACAGGCAGGGACTGGATCCAAGAGGATAATACAAAGCAGATACTTATGACACAGAATCTGTGTCATAAGTATCTTCTTTGTATTATTTTAACCGCCTCCCCTGACTGCACGTCCCTGGTACAGAGGCATCCACAATACAAAACTTGGAACTTCCAACTTCCATCAGTCAGCATAGGCTCCTGCCTAGAACCAAACGAGCACTGAAATCCATGTTACACTGGCCTGTTATTTATTTTTTAATTTTAAAAAACAAGGAAGGTATAACATAATAAATAAACAAATAATATATATATATATATATATATATATATATATATATATATATATAGGTGTTTCTCTCTATGTCTGTCTGTCTGCCTATATAATCTCAGACATAGGACTAAAAAAAAACAGTGAAAGAAAAGATTTTCTGTCTTTACTAGCAATATAAGATCTTATGTTGGCGCTATTTATCATTAATCTGGCGTCGGGGCACTAACAATGTGCTCTGCTGCACAGTTGCACGACAGGGGTAAGCCTAGAGGTAACCTTTATGTCAGCCACTTGGGGTCCTCCTATACACCAGTCTCAAACTATCAGTGTCCATTCTCCAAACGTTCAGAAATGAAAGTAATTAATTTAAAAGGTAATTTGAAAATAGAACACCCCCCCCCCTACCCTCACCCTTTGCTGCCCATCATTGCCATCCTGAGATGATGACAGTATTGGAAGACAGCTAATGGTACAGATGCTGTCCTTTCTAGCGGCCTGATTCAGAGTTTATGTAAGGTCTGTCCTGCCATGCACAGAACGGGTCTTGCAATGTCGCCTGTGGTTACCCTCTGCCGCTGCCTAATTGACAGGAAGCGGTGTGAGGGGGTGTGGATAGGGCAGGGGGAAACCTGCAATCCTGGAAATGGGGGTGTGCCACTCCGTTTTCCGGGAGGGGAGAGCCAATGGTCAGCATGCAGACTTCCTGGCCTCACTGCACCCGCTTCCACTGGTCAGCTGTGCACTGTAAGCTGAGATATTGAGATATTGCTCATATCAACCAGATTCTAGCTAACATTTATCTAGTACATTCTATAAAATGATAGCTAAAAGCTGATTGATTGGTTGCTATGGGAACCTTCTCTACTTAGAAGGTCTGATACATCTCCCTCTAGGTGAGAGATAAGGGGGTCATATATACTAATGCAATAGGATGAATGTTTCACCAAGACCACAGTGTTCAAGGTGGGTTCCGGTCATCCTCTAGCGTTTTCCGGCAATTTGACGGGCCACCCACCGAAGATCTTATGAAGCCGATGGGGGGGGGGGGTAGAGTTCTGGATGATACAATTTTTGTTATCTGGCCAAATCATGTTGCTCCACAATGATGAGACTCTTGATCATCACTGAGCGGAGGGGTGGGGGTGTGATGACGCAAATCACGTCATAGCACTCCCAATTTGTCAGGAGCTCGTATAGGGTGTTGTACATAAAGTAGGCAAGAATAGTTTGAACAAAGAAGAGGCGATTATACTTTTGAACCACCCCCTGTATTGTGAGCAGTGTCCTGAGGAAGAATATCTGCATACAAAAAGCTCTGGAGTATTAATAGTAAGACTGTCATCTCTGGTCCATGTATACCCTCAGCTAGAGCCTTGAATGGGTGAGATTATCAGGGCATACGTACTAGTATTTTACAAACGGTATTTACTTAACGCAAACCAAGTCATCAAGCCCTCTCAGTGTCGGACTGGGGCATGAAGGACATGCAGTGGTAGGGGTCCATTCTTAGAGGCTTGGCTAACCATTAGTGCCCCTTGATAAATAATATATATTATTTATTTATTTATTTATTTATTAACCGTTTCTTATATAGCGCAGCAAATTCCGTTGCGCTTTACAATTTGAAATAACAATAGCAAAATGGGTGATAACAAACAGTCATAGAGGTAGGAAGGCCCTGCTCGCAAGCTTACAATCTATAGGGAAATAGGCATGTGTACATAAGGAAAGGTGCTATCTATTGCATAGAATGAGAAGACATGTGAGGAGATGTGTGGACTGTACAGAGTGGATGCAATTTGATAGGAAGGTTTATGAAAGTTATGTGGGCGGTTCTGGAATTTAGTATGCTTGCCTGAAGAGGTGAGTTTTCAGGGAACGCTTGAAGGTTTGGAGACTAGAGGAGAGTCTTATTGTGCGTGGTAGGGCATTCCACAGAGTGGGTGCAGCCCGATTAAAGTCCTGCAATCGTGAGTGGGAGCGAGTGATGAGTGTGGATGAGAGACGCAGGTCTTGTGAAGAGCGAAGAGGTCGGGTTGGGAGATATTTTGAGATAAGCGAAGTGATGTATGTTGGTGTAGTTTGGTTAATGGCCTTATGTGTGAGTAAAAGTATTTTATATTGAATGCGGTAGAGTAAAGGTAACCATATAATATATATAGTAAATACAGCTAGTGCATGTATGATAATGTATCAGATTAATAACAGCAATGCACTGTAGAAATTACACCATATTCCTGTGTAGTATAATGTAACTTATTTATAATGTATAATTGAGAGGGTGGGCCCCCAGGCAGTGGGGCCCACCGGTGGTTTCCCCTGTAGCTCTATGGGCCAGTCTGAGCGTGAGCCCTCTGACCACCCCAGCATAGTGGGTAGATAACGGAGGATAGTCTACTCTCTCTGGGGTTTTCTTCCAGGGTAAAGAAACCTATGATATGAACAAGGTAAACAAATAACAAATGAACATTGCCAATCTTAATACCCCTAATATCTGATCAGGTAGTTCCCCCAGACAGAGGTACACATAATATACACAAAATTATTATTTTGTTTTACAACCTTAGGTTTAAATTATACAAGTATACAACTTTGACAACCCAAAGAGTCTTCGTCCAACAAATATAGTCTTGACGCTCCTCCAACAGAATATAGTCCTGTTTATACATACAGAGAAAAAAAAGTGACAAATGTGTGTATATCACGTAAAATATATCCATAAATTTGGTGAATAGTAATGACATCCCTTATATCGGGAGAGACGTGACGTCACTCCGATACAACAAAGTGTATCCAAATATTTATCGGGCAGTGATGTCATTTGCATCACATGACCCACTGTGTCACAGGACAGAATATCTAGATCTGTCACTGCAGGTAAAACACATGAGGATATAAGGAGGACATAACATATAAACAGCTTATTTTCCCAAGTGAAGCGAGTGTACTACTGTATAAGGAATAATGTATTACTAAAATTAAAAAAAAGCTTTTGGAAGCCACAAAGGTGTTTTAATACTAAATATATAAGTGATGTTACTCTGGAAATAAAGATATTTGATCAATCTTGATTGGGTTTGTATGACAATTTTCTATGCTCTGTATTTTATGGTCAGGGTAATAAATCTAATGTAAAGATTACCTGGTACATCATACTACATATCAATAGCTTGGAAACTTGATTAAGATACTGAAGCACATTCTGCTAACACAGACTATGATGTTGGGTCAGAGGGTCACCATGATATTATAATAAGATCTTCAACATATGAGCAAAATCTACAGTAACTAAATTCTTACATAAATGTTAATAAATTTACCATCACTCACAATCATTAGCGATGGTATGCATAACCGGTATGCATGAAGCACGAAAAATACACACACGTTATTGGTCACAATTGTAAATATTGATTAGTCTCACAAATATCTGCTTCCACCAGGTAAGAGATGTTCTTCCAATCTACACAACAATGGCATGGTAATCCATAGGTTTCAGATCAGGGTTTGAGTTATGGAATTGCACTCTTAGGCTATAGGAAATGTTGTCAAAATTGTGGCAAAAAGTAAATGTTTATTAACCCAGTAATTATTTTTTTTTTCATATGTATTCAGCTTTATATCACCATCACAGGTTTAAAAATTAGTATCAAATATTTCACAACAAGCAAAAAATGGTTTCTGTACAGGAGCATAGCAGTTAATGGTTCCTGGTGTCTTGGATTGGAGTGTGACCAGAGGCGCTACTGTACTGTATCAGTAAATTATCTGATGGCAAAAAGATTACTACAATTTAATGTCACTGCACTCAATGTAATGTGTGCGGAAATAGGAAAATACTGATTAAATATCACAAAAAAGGCTTAAATGATAAAACACATATTCCGTATGGGGCAAATTAAGCCAACGGCGACGAGTCCAAACAGAAAATATCACAATAAAATAAATAATAATTAAAAAAAAAAAAGTACAATACCACTCATATAAATGGACAGTATGTATAAAAAAAGTTGTAAGGAAATGCACGGTAATTTTATTTAAAAAAAAATTATACTATATATATATATATATATATATATATATATACACACATACAGTACTTATATGTGTCTCTCTCTATAGAGAGAGAGAGAGAGAGAGAGAGAGAGAGAGAGAGAGAGAGAGAAAGTGATTATGGAAATGCACACTCCTGTAGAAATCCCATATCATATTGGGTGCCAAAAATTAAGTCAATATTAAAGGCATATTCCAATCCAATTTATGCATAAACCTAGTAGTTTATTAGAAAGATGCAACCTTTCGGTGCCAATCAACCCTTTTACAAGCAATACAAAAAGTATGTGTGTGTGTGTGTGTGTGTGTGTGTGTGTGTGTGTGTGTGTTCTCCCACTGAGCAGATAGCTGTAACTAGGGATTTGCTATTAATAGAGAGCTTAAAACAAGGCCTCCTCCTTTTCGTAATCCCCCATTTACAGTAAATACCATATCTGCACCAAAAAGGAAAATCTATATACGCTGTAACTGTATCCTATATGTATACAGATGTATATATTTTGGGGGGTTAAATCAACTCCTGTTTGTGTGGGGGAGGAAAAGAGAACTGCATAGACATGAATCATTCTCAGTAATTTCAGTGTTTCCATGACATCAATGGGCACTGGTCCAACACTCCGTAGAAGTCTGGAAGGTACCAAAGAGGCGCAGAAGCCAGCCACAGTCTGACTTTCTTCTTCTTCTTCTTTTTTTTTTTTAAAGGATTATTGCTCTTTGTAAAGATCTCATCTATAGTTTCCTCTATTACCATCAAAAACACAGCTTATCGAATCAAAGGACACAGAGGACTAATGCGGAGATAAACTTTTCCCTGTATCAGGACACCTTCACCCCCTTTCCTGTCTACCGGAATTCATTCATTTGACTATGAATTAATAGAACACACAAAAATAAATAAAAAAATATAAAATAAATGCCAGAGGAATTGGATACTGAGTTCTGGAAGTACCCGGCTTTTAGGAAATATTCCAGATAACAAAGCCACCATGACCGGAACCGGGCACCGTACACCATCATCTAATTCTAGAAGTCTGCTATGGCTTTGTGTAACATGTATTTAAGACTTAAACATGAACAGGAAGGAGAAAATTAATTTTTGTATATTATTTTAAGATTAATATTACATTGTCTCTCCATAGGATTGTTAAATAATATAAAATCTAATAAAAACAAAACAAAAAAACAAAACAAATCAAAAATAAAACACCAATTTGTATCAGAAAATATTAAAGCAAAATTATTCCACCAGTCCATCCTTTTCAGCATCACAGCTTGGCTGGTAGCGTGCATTTCTAAAAAGTGGTGTTCGGTGCCAACGACGGCTATTTGTATTTGCGTTATAGGTTAGGGGTTTACTTTTAACCCTTTCTGGCGCCAACCTGTGTTCCGGCCACCATACAGTACGTCTCCTGGATCTACCTAGATGGTCCCCAAATAAATAAATAAATGCACATCCGAAAAAAGATGAACATTTCATTCTGTAATTTTCTCAAATCTGCATTGTCTGGCAATCTCATTGTTCCCAGAAAGCACAAATCTGTGTTGAGGCGAATAGAGGAGGAGGTGAGGATTTTTTTTTATTTTTTTTTGGATGCTAATTCTTCAACAGAGCGAGTTAAAAAAAAAAAATCACAACACAACATCAAAACAGGACATATTTATTAACAGAAAGGCGACCGGAGTGATATATATCCCAGACGTAATCACTGCGGATTTTTCTAGACAAACCTCTAGTACTAGTATGCGGCAGTCGCTGCGGATATTTTTTGGCACAGAGACTATGGTGGCAGTGCCAAGCCCCATGGCTAAAGCTACTTAAATAAGGCGAGCGACTAGCATTAATTGCTCAATAAGTATACAGCACACAGCACTACTGAGCTTAAACAAAAAAAAAAAGAAAAAAGAAGGAGAACGTAGCCACAAAGAGTTTTTTGTCGACGGTGGCCAAAAACAGCATCATAAACCGGACTAGAAAGATACATTTTGGTCTCCTGCAGAAAATTTATTTGGAAGATTGCACTCTGTCTCTTCCCTTTGACCTAATGGAGGTTTATTACAAGTCCTGAAACACACAGATGATCTTTTAATCAGGTGCAAAATGTGATCTCCCTTCACCAAATTGATTCCCTTACTCTGTTTAAACAGGGAACACGTTAGCGTAACAATTATAGGTCATGTGTTACTGGATTTATTTTATACCTGTCTATATAGTAAACCTTCGTAATGACACACGAGCGAGCAGATTCGATCATTCAACCTATCACCATCTCTGAACATTTTTAGATCAATAACCCAATAAAGCAAGTGCGATCATTTCTGACGCGGTGACACCATATTTATGGCGCTGCTCCGTTTAACTAGATCTCGGTGTCAAATGCGCAGACATCTGCAATCTGTGATGTTTAGGAAGAACACAGCAATAAACAGAAAAGGATCGCACCGGAAATGTGTAGGGTCCTCTTTAACCCTTTGGGTGCTGGAAGGTTCACATTAGGGTGCTACGCAGACAATAAAAAAAAAAAAAAAGGTTTTTAGAAAATAATACAATAAATAAAATGTAAACAAATCTTACAGCCTTTCTATTGATTGGCTACGGTGGTCGATTAAAGTGTTGAAAGGCAGGATCAGAACCCTACTAAAATTATATGCAGAAACAGCAGATGTTCAGGAAATAAAGGGGAGGAGGTGAGGGGGGGTATAAATCCAGTTTTGGAACTTTCTAGAAAATATCGTATAGTTTCTTCAAATTATATTAATGTGTGTCTGGTGTAGAGAAGATGGGACATAACAACCTCCTGCAGATCTCTTGGCATATTAGTAAATGACCAACATGCAAGATACAATATTAAAGCACTTAAAAATAGCAACAAATCTGTTTATACAACTCTAAACCCCCCCCCCCCCGCCAATTTCTATTTGCTTCATCTAAATGTTAAAAGACAAATTTATTTTGTTTCTATATGACAGTGCTAGTAAGTCATCATAGCTCAACATTCAGTAGAACCGTCATGGATTCTCTTCTGTTTCCCATAATTCCTTTACAGTAGCTCCTCCTAGAACTCTCCTTATAATCTTTAGGAATTGTACTAAACGGCTCACAATATAATACCTTGGCTTGGAGGTGTTAAGTAATATATGTGATATTATTAGGGGGTGGGGTGGTATAACCGTGTAATCAGGTAAAGATCTGAGGATACAGCTGACCTCAGCCCACTGACTACACGTGAAATCAACACCCAACAGGAAAAAGAGCGAGCATGAAACATCCTAAAAAATTTTTTTTTTAAATATAAATTAATAAATGTTTATATCTTTATTACAGCAAAAATGATGTATACAAATATGCAAGACATAGGCATAGGAGTCAAGCATAAGAAACATTACACGTAGGGATAAGCAACATACAACGAAACATCTGCCAGCACACTTGCATGGGTGTCCGTTGATTGGATAAAAATATATGCGAGACACAACTAAAAGGTAAAAGAAAGGGTGACTGGCCCTCACCCATCGGGCAACGTAAATGGGAGGATAACCCAGAAGAATTCAAGTTTCGTACCACTTGGTCAGACACGTGCTATGATAGATCTAGGATTGTGCTGAGGTTGCCAAAAGATAAATCTACTTTTATCTGACGATCAAAGTGCCAAACTCATTTCAGTCGTTTTTATTTAATAGGGGATCTAATTGAATAAAAAAAAAAAAAAAATTATATATATATATATATATATATATATATATATATATATATTTTTTTTTTTTTTTTTTTTTTTTAATTCAATTAGATCCCCTATTAAATAAAAACGACTGAATTGAGTTCGGCACTTTGATCATACAGTATATATATATATATATATATATATATATATATATAGCATGCAGTCGGCGGCACTCACGGCTCCCTCAGCGGGGAATAAAACAATACGAAGTCACGGAGAGAGTCAACGTTTCAATGTTGTGAATAAAACATTTTCATCAGGACATTTTATTCACAACATTGAAACGTTGACTCTCTCCGTGACTTCGTCTTGTTTTATTCCCCGCTGAGGGAGCCGTGAGTGCCGCCGACTGCATGCTATGTTTGGAGACATCCTTGCTGGGGATGTTATACGGAGGGCACCGGCCTTACTCATTTGTATTGCCTAGTATGGAGTGCTGCTGACCACTGCAAATACTATATATATATATATATATATATATATATTTATATATATGACATCACAGCCAAGGCATTCTACGTACACAGTCAGACAGACATATTTTCATACTATGGTCTCAGACTGTTTGTCAAAAACCAGTTGTAACATTTGATCAATCACAATAAATGATCACATTCTCTTATTTACTGCTGGAATTTTTAATTCTTAAGCTGGGCAAACACCAGACGAAATTTTAGACGAATATACCGATAACGACCATTCGTCACGACAAATTTGTTTTATCACCCAGTGTGTACGCACTATATCGCTAGCGATGCATGCTCCCGCTGGTCGCTAGCGACGTGGTCTGTACATGCAGCTCAATTTCAACAATGTCGTTAACGCCTAGGACCGTATCATGGAGTATGTACTCGCGCTACCAACGACTAAATGAAATTAGGCTGAAACCCAACAATTTGGTAGTATCGGACGACTCACGTATATCGTTTGGTCGCTTGTAAAATCATGCAGTGTGTACCCACAATATCGTTCCAGGGAAATTGTGACCGACATCTTATCGTTTGCATGTCGTCTAATATTAACCGGTTTCCATGATGAAATGTTGAGAAGTACAGTTATTACAGAATCTAGGTGAATGCATAAATTGGTGGTCATCCATTTTTGCCCCATTTTCACCAGTTATTTCTGCTCCTCAATGTATTAAATGCAGACAAGCGCAACCTTTGTCTTCTGGCGGCACAGCATTACGGGTAATTACTAAGCAGTGAAAAGCTGAGCTTTTGTTGGTTGTCCACTAAGACACAGTGCCATCTCTGTAACTTAACCGCCTGGGCGCCACTGACATTAACACGCATGAACTTCTGCGGTGTCAGTCAATTCCGTAGCGTATCCGCACTGATGTCCTACAAGCAGGACAGAGGGGGCGAGTTAGCTACTGTAACACCTCCCTGGCAACCCTAATAACATTTCAGCACTAAGACGTCTTGTATCACTGTGATAAGCGGAGATGCAGCATGCTTCTTAGCGCTGAGAAAGGGGGACATTGGCCCCTTAATATGAGAAAATGTCTAATATCTTACTGTCTGGGTAAACTTTTCTGGCCAACCCCAGTTCACACCTTATATTTATTTACAATATATTGTTTGCTGATTATATTTAGATTTACACAATTGCCATGTGCACGTGGACAGTTATATGTTGTGTGTATATTATACTACTAGCGTTTTCCCGCGAGTTCGCTCGTGTGGATGTCTGTTATTGCTCAGCGGAACTCATTTTACAAAAACAGTAGCATACCTCCCAACATCTCAGCGCCGAGAAGGGGGCATGGCCTCGCAGCAGTGCCGCGATCGCGAGTCACGCCCCCTTTTGCCATCACTAAAGGGGGCATGACCAGAGCTCTGGCATGCCTCCAGTCCCTCTCTTCACTAAATAGATGCGAGTGCAGGAGCCTCCCAACTGCCTCCACCGCGGGACACTGCGGCTCGCGGGTGGGACAGGCCAAAAAAAACAGGACTGTCCCGCGAAAATCGGGACAGTTGGGAGGTATGCAGTAGTGGCATCTAATATTGTGATGTATATTTATTTAATATTGTAGACATTGATCACAAACTGTCTTTGTAAACAATGGGCCTGATTCAGGTTGGATTGCAGATCCTGCTAAATAGCAGAATTGGCAATCCTTGCGAACGCTTGCTGGGGGACGCCCATCGCAGGACAAGGCTGCCTAGCACGCTGACCGTTGCCCCCCCCCCCCTTTATCGATCAAGCAGAAATTGCGATAGCACTGCATTTTCAGCTTGATCGCTAAAATTTAGGCTGCCTCCTGCCAGCGCAGCCTGGATGCGCCCTTAGGATACCCGCCGCCATCTTTTTTATTGCGTCGGCTGCGTGTGATGTCACACAGATGCCCCAATCATGCCCTCGTCACACCCCCCATTGGCGCTGGCACGTCCCTAATTTGTAGCCACACCGCCACAATGCTCTGTCTCCGCCTAGGAGATGTTGCAGCGCCCGCGCCCCCCGCCTCGCCTGATTGACAGGTAAAGGCGTTCACAGTTTCTGCGAGAGCCTGCAGAAAATGCGTCTGCATGTGTAGGACGGGCGCTGCGTATGCGCCTGCATCATTTTAGTAAGTTTTGCGTTTTGATCGCGATTAGCGATCCAACCTGAATCGGGTCAAATATTTCCAGTTTTTATTTCAGGGATTAACACACTAACATGCTTGGAGCTACAAACTCGTGAGCAAGCCACGTAAAGCTCTCCTTGGGAGAAGCAGCTGGTCCTAAGAGCTACGCCTGCAGCCCTGATCATTTATCCCTGTGGAAGAACACAGATAGGCAATAATCCAGGTTTTGTTTTTTATGTAAACCACAAAATCCAATTCACAAGGGCAGCCAATCTCACAGTCCAATATAAATTCACTTTAGTCAAACAAATATTGGCCCTCATTCCGAGTTGATCGGTCGCAAGGCGAATTTAGCAGAGTTACACACGCTAAGCCTACGCCTACTGGGAGTGTATCTTAGCTTCTTAAAATTGCGACCGATGTAATCGCAATATTGCGATTACAAACTAATTAGCAGTTTCTGAGTAACTTCAACCTTACTCTGCCTGTGCGATCAGTTCAGTGCTTGTCGTTCCTGGTTTGACGTCACAAACACACCCAGCGTTCGCCCAGACACTCCTCCGTTTCTCCAGCCACTCCTGCGTTTTTCCCGGAAACGGTAGCGTTTTCAACCACACGCCCATAAAACGCCGTGTTTCCGCCCAGTAACACCCATTTCCTGTCAATCACATTACGATCGCCGGAGCGACGAAAAAGCCGTGAGTAAAAATACTATCTTCATTGTTAAATTACTTGGCGCAGTCGCAGTGCAAATATTGCGCATGCGTACTAAGCGGATTTTCATTGCGATGCGATGAAAAATACCGAGCGAACAACTCGGAATGAGGGCCATTATCTTGTAGATCCCAAATCCATTTTTACTTAACCTACAGTAATAGTGAAAGGTTGCAAGTAGCATGACCAGCGACTCATTGATATATAGTACAGGTACAATGGGATCCGTATGATTTACCTACAATCAAAATCCTGACGGTCAAAATACCGACAAGGATAAAATACCGACATGGTCAAAAAAACCGACATTTAAAATGTTGACAGGTCAAAAAGTAGACACAAGTTTTTCCTATTTTTTGGGTGTGTATGTTGACACAGGTCAACATGGACACCGTATAAGTATACCGCTGTGCTCGCCATGCTTTGGGCACAGTATTATATTCCCCCTCCAGGTCTACTGGGATGGTAAAGTATAAACAAGTCGGTTTAATGGAAAAAAACCATGAAAAACTCATGTCGATTTTTTGACCTGTCGACATTTTAACTGTCAGTATGGTACAGTGTTGACATTTTTTATGTCGATATTTTGACCTTGTGGGTATTTTGACCATCGGTCAATGGTTGTTGGTATTTTGACCATTGGGATTTTGATTGTTGGTAAATTGACTGCATCCCGGTACAACACACTGTGCCAGATTACCTGTTTTGCAGAATTATTGGTGGTATCAGAAGCATCCTGCCTCCCCACCCACCACAGCCCTCCCGCAGGTAATCATTCATCATGCAATACCAACAGGGAAGCGTATGATTGGATCCAAGTTTATTCTGCAGGACAACGACTCCAAGCATACAGCCAATGTCATTAACAACTATCTTCAGCATAAAGAAGAACAAGGAGTCCTGGAAGTGATGGTATGGCCCTCACAGAGCCCTGATCGCAACATCATCAAGTTTGTCTGGGATTACATGAAGAGACAGAAGGATTTGAGCAAGCCTACGTCCATAGAAGATCTGTGGTTAGTTCTCCAAGATGTTTGGAACAACTTCCCTGCCGAGTTCCTTCAAAAACTGTGCAAGTGTACCTAGAAGAATTTGATGCTGTTTTGAAGGCAAAAGGTGGTCACACCAAGTATAGATTTGATTTAGATTTCTCTTGTGTTCATTCACTTTGCATTTTGTTAATAGATAAAATAAAACTATTAACACTTCTATTTTTTAAAGCTTTCTTACTTTGTAGCATTTTTACACACCTACCTAACACTTTTGCACAGTACTGTATACTTGTCACCCATAAAATTATATTTATATACATATAGTCATTTTTGGCTTTAGGAAGCTGCACACTGCACGTGCTGAGTGTCAGGCGTCTGGTTCTCCTTTATTGCTCCTCTCCCTGATGTCACAGAGATAATACATACCTGTTTCCTTGTAGTTCACTAAGCTATACAATAGCGAAAACGCCATCCAAATTTATCCCGTAGTATTTACGTGATGCCGAAGCGAACAGATAGACAAAAAAAATGTCCGGATTTTTTTTTTCTCCATAGCTCACAAAAAAAATGCCTAGGTGCACATTTCTCCCCCCAAAAATTCTATGTACAGACGGGTGTGGTATGTTAGGTAGATTAGACTTAGGTCGACAGAGTCTAGGTCAACCACTATTGGTCGACAGTAATAACCCTTTCACACCAGCACCTCTGAACACGGGTTTTTGGCACATGAACGAACATAACCCGTGTTCATGTGCGGTGTGGAAGGGTGCCGGGGTTGAAATTCCGGGTCCAGTGACCCGATATTTCAACCCGGCTCACTGTGTGGTGTGAACGGGAGCCGGGTCAATGCAACCTGGCTCCTGTTCACTCTCTATGTACGGGCGGTGCTTGGAGATCATGTGATCTCCATGTGCAGCTCCCGCTGCGTCACCGCTGACGTCAGCAACCCAGCAATATGCCGGGCTGCTGACTGCGGTGTGAAGGCGCCTTACCCGGGAATGTCACTGCATGAACCCGGGACCGTATTCCCGGGTAAGTCCCTGCATTTTAGGTATGAAAGTGGTATAAGTAGGTCGACATGGTTTCTAGGTCGACATGTACTAGGTCGACATGAGAAAAGGTCGACATGAGGGTTTTTTTTAAACTCTTTTTGGTGTCGTTTTCTCCGTAGAGTGACTGGGAACCCCAATTAGTGCACCATGTCCCCTCGCATGGCTCGCGAGCTTCGGGCAAGGTGACTCGCTGTGCTCGGCACAAGTTACCGTTCACAATTGTAGGATCATGGACCTAGAGTGGACCTAAAGTATGAAAAAGTAAACAAAATTAATTTAAAAAAAAATCATGTCGGCCTAGAGTTCCTGTCGATCTAGAAACCATGTCGATCTACTTACTGTCGACCAGTAGTGGTCAACCTAGACAGTGTCGACCTACTTACTGTTGACCTAAAGACCGGATCCCGTACAGACACAACCATTACAACTTTAAAATAGATGTGCATACTATTTCTATAGCAAAAAACAAAACATATAGGTGAGTTTTTACTAAACGCAAAAGTAGAAGAGAACATTAAACCTAATGCTACAACTTTACATATCTTTATATAAAAAAAACTGCTTGCCTACAGTATGCGATAACTCTAGACAATTTGGTCACCTCTGTCAGCCAGCGAAAGATACCAAAACTTAATGTGCAGTTTGGGGGGGAATTCAATTGTTTGAAAAGTCGGTTGGGGAAAAAACAGACACCCAACTGTTTTTTCAAACAATTGAATACCCCATTTTGAGTTCAGCAGTGTGCAGTATAAATCACTTCTGTCCGCTCAGTCTTATTATTGTCCTATTCTAAAACAACCGGGGGAATAAAACCAGCTGGAATAGAGAACAATGGACAATACGCACGGAGTATAACAGAGATGGATAAACAATCAGACAGGCAAAAACAACAAAACAAACTAACTAAAAAAAGAATTGAAAGTGAAAAATTGTAGCAAAGTAAAATATATTTTATTGTTTCCTTTGTCTGGGATCAGTGATTCAATCTGCTAAGAAAATAAATAGGGGGACGAGAGATATTTACAAAGCTACAAATGGATATTTCGGAATTTTTAGGGAGAACTTCGCTAAACGGATCCGAAACACACAACACTTTGGAGGTTGGGGGATAAACTGTTCCTATCATTTTCAAGTAGGTATTATATTCCATCCAAGATTAAATAATGTTAAAATGAATAAATATGGGGATTCAGTATGATTTACCGACGGGCGGGATGCTGGCTGCCCATATCCCAAGTGCCGGTAGTGGGACAAGCGCAAAGAGTACCCTTGCTGCACTCGCCACAGGATCTATTCCCACTCTATGGGTGCCGTGGACACCCACGAGTGGGAATAGTCCTGTTACGCCGGAATTCCGACTGGTGGTGTTGTCGGCTGTCTGGATTCCGGCGTCGGTATCCTGACCGCCGGGATCCCAACAGCCGGCAAACTGAACGAATCCCAAATATGGGAATTTAAACTAACATACGAAAAAAACCTAGATTATAATACTCGCTGTTTAGACTGAAGACGACCGCAATGACACAGTGTGTTCCTATCAGCAAATCTTCCTGTAATCCCCATGTCCCAATACACTCTTCTGGTAGAAGAAAGGAAGTAGAACATTTCCGTAAATAAACATCAACTAAATAAAAAGACCATTCGCGTAAACATTAAAAATGGAATGACTCTTCCTGTTGAGATTAATGGAGTGCTGTTAAATAAACACACTTCTATGGAAAAAGCCACACGTCTTGAACAAGAGAGAGTTTATAAAGCAGGTAATAGTATATCTGTATGCAACAGGCAACTTTAAAGACCCCCAGTAAACCTCAGATCAGGGGTTCTAAAGCTTGGAGGGACAATAAATA
Source organism: Pseudophryne corroboree (assembly GCF_028390025.1). Lineage (NCBI taxonomy): Eukaryota > Metazoa > Chordata > Amphibia > Anura > Myobatrachidae > Pseudophryne > Pseudophryne corroboree. Next base: position 56,365,480 of record NC_086444.1, on the reverse strand, counting down.
AAAAAATAAAAAATGCAGGTGAACCTTTGTTGTGAGGTCCGTGTGGGGACCGAAACGTTCATTACAAGGATAAGTTTAAAAGGCACAGCTCACTGATTTTTGAAAGCATGTTTCTCTCTCACAGAGACTACATAGTCTTTCCTCTTGCCCCAGGCAGTTTGACAGCAATGATCAGGCTGATGGCCTATTACACACACCTACAGCTGAAAGCCCTAATTAACCTTCTGTGAGGCTAATAGCCCAAAGACCCGAACTGGGCCTAAATGGATGGAGAACCCGCCCTCTCTTCTCACATCCAACCCCAGGACCCTTATCCTGTTCTTACCTAAAGCTCTCAGCAGAACCAACACAATATTCCTAGTGTTTTAAAACACATAGGCAAAAACTGGGAATATACTATACAATTATCTGGCAGATCATGTGTCCAATCTAGCTGGTTGGAATGAAAATCTGGAAAGAATGCGAGCAAATGACAATCAACCATTTGGTCCAAAGAAAACAGACAAAAAGGTCCATATTCAAATGATATATCATGCCCAATCTCCTTTCTAAAGTGATCCCCGTTATTGTGCATATCGTGCCCATAGTAATCAGGTTTAGCTGCGTAACGGGCTGGGTGCCCTCACTACCGTGGGGGTAACAAGCTGAAATGATTATACCATGCCCGTCAGCAGACACAGAAAAGGTGTGGAAGGAGGTGAACAGAATTGAATACCGCCCAAACTGTCATTCAGACAAATTGGTTAAATCCGTGAATTAACCAATTTGTCTTAACGACCATTTTGTCCGTTTTCCAGTATTTATTTATTTATTAACAGTTTCTTCTATAGTGCAGCAAATTCCATTGCGCTTTACCATTGGACACAATGATACAACAAAACTGGGTAATAAACAAACAGTCAGAGGTAGGAGGGCCCTGCTCGCAAGCTTACAATCTATAGAGAAATAGGCATTGATACACAAGGAAAAGCATTATCTATTGCATATTTGTCTACCGGATTGCAAAGGTTCTAGGTGGGTTGCATGATATAACATCACAGCAATGATGAACCCTGGTCAGAAAGAAGGGAAAGTGAAGAAAGAGAAAATATGTGGAGGATATGTGCGGACTGTACAGTGGGGATATAATCGGATAGGAAAGTTTATGAAGGTTGAGTGAGCGGTTCTGGAATGTGATAAGCTGCCTGAAGAGATAAGTTTTCAGGGAACGTTTTTGAAGGTTTGGAGACTAGGGGAGAGTCTTATTGTGCGTGGTAGGGCATTCCACAGAGTGGGTGCAGCCCGAAGGAAGTCCTGCAATCGTGCATGGGAGCAAGTAATGAGTGTGGATGAGAGACGTAGATCTTGTGAAGATCGGAGAGGTCGGGTTGGGAGGTATTTTGAGATGAGCGAAGAGATGTACATTGGTGTAGTATGGTTAATGGCCTTATGTGTGAGTAAAAGTATTTTATATTGAATACGGTAAAATACAGGTAACCAATGGAGGGACTGACAGAGTGGATCTGCAGACGATGAACATCTAGCGAGGAAGATTAGCCTCGCAGCTGCATTCAGAATGGATTGTAGTGGTGAGAGTCTCGTTTTGGTAAGACCAGTAAGAAGACTATTGCAATAATCAAAGTGGGAGATAATGAGAGCATGAATTAGAGTTGTTGCAGTGTCTTCTGTAACGTATGGTCATATTCTGGATATGTTTCTTAGATGTATGTAACATGATCTTGAGACAGATTGAATGTAGGGAGCAAAGGACAGATCAGAGTCAAGTATGACACATAGGCAGCGAGCTTGTGGGGTAGGATTGATTGTTGAGTTCTGAACAGTGATAGAGATATCAGGTTGGTAACTATTATTGGCCGTTGGAAATACTAGCAGCTCTGTTTTGGAAATATTAAGTTTGAGGTGGTGAGATGACATCCAAGATGAAACAGCAGAAAGGCATTCAGTGACCCTGACCAATACAGATGGTGACAAATCTGGGGAGGATAGGTAGATTTGAGTATCATCTGCGTACAGATGATACTGAAATCCAAAAGAGCTGATTAGTTTACCAAGGAATGAGGTATAGATTGAGAAAAGCAGAGGACCTAAGACCGAGCCTTGTGGTACTCCAACTGAAAGAGGTAGCGAAGAGGAGGTGGATTCAGAGAAGCGAACACTGAAGGAGCGATTAGATAGGTAGGATAGGAACCAAGAGAGGACTGTGTCTTTAAGACCTAGGGATTGTAGTGTTTGTATGAGAAGAGAATGTTCAACAGTGTCAAAAGCAGCAGAGTGATCTAGAAGAATAAGAAGTGAGTAATGGGTGTTGGACTTTGTAGTAACTAGATCATTCACTACTTTTGTCAGTGCTGTCTCTGTGGAGTGCTGGGAACGAAAGCCTGACTGAAGTGGGTCAAATAAATTATGTGTTTTAAGAAAGTGCGTGAGGTGAGTGTAGGCAAGTCTCTCAAGTAGCTTGGAGAGGCATGGCAGCTGAGAGATGGGACGGTAGTTTGAGAGAGTGTTAGGGTCAGAATTTTTGGGAGCAAATAGTCCATTGTTATTTGCTCCCATACATTACCAGATTTTCATTCCAACCAGCCAGATTGGACAGATGATCTGCCAGATAATATTATAGTGTGCACCTATCTTAAGAAACCTGGGGCAAATATACCGGCCTTCCAGTGATATTTTTATTTTATTTTTTAATCAAAAACCGAACCTTAACCCAACTCGGAATCCAGGAGGAAGAAAGGTAACCAATAACTGATCATTCAGAGGCCAGTGACAAAAGTTTGTGGCAGGTGTGGACCTATTGCCTTGTGGGACCTTATTGACTATGGGGGTAATTCAGACCTGATCGCTAGGCTGCGTTTTCGTACAACAGGCGATCAGGTCTAGACTGCGCATGCATATGCACAGCAATGCGCAGGCGCTTTGCACGGGTACAAAGCGGATCACCGCTCAGTGATGGGTTTGTGCGAAGAATCCATTTGCATGGGCATTCGCAAGGAGATTGACAAGAAGAAGGCGTTTGTGGGTGGCAACTGACCATTTTCTGGGAGTGTTTGGAAAAACGCAGGCATGTCCAAGCATTTGCAGGGAGGGATCCTGACGTCAATTCCGGGACCGGACAGGCTGAAGTGATCGCAGCGGCTGAGATTGTACAAAATCTGTTTGTTCAGCTCTGCTACACATGCGTTTGCACACTTGCACAGCGAAAATACACTCCCCTATGGGCGAACGCATGCGAACGCAGCACTGCAAAAAAAAACCTAGCAGGCGAAAAGGTCTGAATTAGCCCCCATGTGCATAATGTCTGAAGTGTAAAGCAAAAATCTTTTTTGCCAACCAGTGCAACTGGATTTCCACCAAAGCTTCTGGTTTTCCAGAGCAAAAGGCCGGTGTTCTCAGCGGACACATAGTGAGCACAGCATGGAAAGATACAGCATGCAATTGGAATGGGGGTCATCCCTTGCACATTACAGAAGTGGTACACCTCATTTTGTGGATAAGAGCAAAAATGTTCTTCGTTCAAACGAGATTATTAAAATTAAATTAAATAAAATGGTGGAGAGGACACAATTTAAGGGGTACACAAACCACTGGTTCCACCTCTCTTGAGTCTTGCACCAGTTCTGAGCTCATGTATTGTATCAATTAAATATTCAAAAAATTCCCAAATTCTAAAAATAGAGCATTTTTAGTGCTTTTGTTCTAGTGGCGCAGTACTTGTTAGATAGATGTCCCCATATGAAGATCCACCATCGGCAATGTGACAACGGGCCCTATCACCTTTTTAGAAATAGATTCACAATAAAATATCACTGTAGATCATTTGGCGTTATTATTTTGGTATTCTTTGTCTCTCGTTTTTACTAGCAACCCATTTATTTTGTCAAAAGTAAACGTGGGTGTCACACAATGAAATTGCAATTATTTTTAGAATTCTAACTCTACAAGGAGAAGAAGACTGCGACTAGTGTTTCCTATACCGGAACCACCACATGTGATTTACTTCTGACAATTTATCATCTAAAAACTGAACCTTAATCACCAGTACCCCAGGTGACTAGTAGTATGTAAAAAACAAAACAAAAAAACAACGCAAATGAACTGCAATAAGGAGGAAATGAGGTAATATCACCAATATATATGCAATAAATGCCACTGTACTTGTTACTGTATATCACATGGTCAAGCATTTTTCTTTTCTTACCGGAATAGTCCTGGAATGTAATACACTAAAGAGTACAAGATGAAAATGCAGATCTGCATAAGCCTACATCATACAGTGATCACGCATGCAATATTGATACGCACAGCAGCAACGAAGACGGGAATGTATGTGCAGTAGATTATAAATATGGGATGTAGTCGGCCAGCCGGCGTTCAGGATCCAGTCGGTCAGGATGCCAATGCTGGAATCCCAACTCCTGTAGGAATGCCGGCATATGGAATACTAACAGCCAGGATCCCGAACTTAGTATGGTGGGGAGGGTTAGGCCGTGGGAAGGGCTGTCTTTTCCATTTGGCTCAACGGGCAGTTGCCCAAGGGCCCTAGGCTGATAGCTGAGGGTCCCTTCTTTCCAGGGGTACCAGATGTTTGAAAATCGGCCCTGGGGAATCTGAGATATCTCACTTCAAAGCAGCAGTCCCCAATGAGCCTGTTAATTGCTTTTCCCAGCCAGATAATCTCCATTTCTGTTTGACTTAGGTTTTTTCTCATGATATCACCCAAAAGCTGGGACTCTCCCCTTTCGGTGGACACTGGTAGCTTGTCTCTATCATGCCCAGAACCAGAGATATCAGCCTTCCAGCAACCAGTCCCTGCTCCAGCTCCACATGCTTGGGATGCGGTTTTATATTTTTTTTGGTGGATTGCTCAGACTCCTGAACCTGGATCACCAAGCTCCTGGTATCCCCCGAAAGGTGGGAGTCTCCAGTACTTTATCCAAGTAAACGCTAAAAAAATTATGTAATCCACCCATAGGAACTGGAGAGATCTATGGTCAAGCAAGCTGCCCTTCCACCATCCACCCCTCCCCCGCATGTTCAGCATCCCCTACAACACTGGAAGTCATGCACCACAAACCCTTCATTCATGCCCAATGCCCCCCTTCTACAGTTTAGTGCTCTCCCTCCCGCCCCATCTCACTAACCCCCCCCCCCCCCCATCCATTCAGTAACTAGCAGAAACTACTGCTCCAGGTGCTACATGCTGAGCAGAAGACAGAACACCCCTCCGCCAGCAGGACATCACAGCCGCCACAGAGAGCCCTCCACACTCCCACCGCTGAAGGATGGGTAGGGTCTCCAGTGCACTGCTTTGCCCAGGGGCCTAAACTGCTGTTAAGACGGCCCTGGCTGTGGGAGGAGACTTAGTTTTAGGCTGCAGGAAGGGATGATTAGGGTTAGGCTGTGGGGAGGGAAGTGTTAGGGTTAGGCTGTGGGGAGGGAAGGGTTAGGGTTAGGCTGTGGGGAGGGAAGGGTTAGAGTTAGGCTGTGGGGAGGGAAGGATTAGAGTTAGGCGGTGGGGAGGGACGGGTTAGGCTGTGGGGAGGGAAGGGTTAGTTAGGCTGTGGGGAGGGACGGGTTAGGGTTAGGCTGTGGGGAGGGACGGGTTAGGGTTCGTTTACTGCAGAGCCCCTGTTGGGATTTAGACCTGTCAGCTGCCGCCATTGGGATTTAGACAACCGGCATCATATATTAGACTGCACTCACCACTTCTATATCTGGGGTACATGTGAGATGTGACCACATTGTTTATATAGAAATGACAAAATCTCTGCACTCACCATATATAAATTAGAATCACTCTGAGCTGTACTGTTCGTTTCAATTGTTGCAACATTTGTTAAACTGACCGACAGCGCAAAAGTCTTTCCCATCTGGTCAGTCCTGCTCTATCGGAATTATAAACATTGCAATTGCTATTACAGTAACGTTAAACATAAGACTTCCTGGTCTGAGGCTCATCTGTACCAAGCATAGAAGTAGAAAGCTACTGTATGTACACACACACACACACACACACACACACACACACACACACTGTACAGTATATGTGTGTGTGAGTGCAGAGACAGATAGATAGATAGATAGATAGATAGATAGATAGATAGATAGATAGATAGATAGATAGATAGACAGATAGATAGATAGATAGATGTAGAGACTGGAGATATTACACTGTAGCCGTTTGCATAATAATAAGAATATTTTCCAGAAGTAGCGCCTGCAACCTTCAATACTGCCGCACTAGGTTAATGAAAGAACAGTTCTACACCTACTGTAGGAACGTGTTGTGTCTTAAATCTGTCACAATTAGCCATGTTTTGGTCATACTCGGTAGCACTCTGCCGCTCACCTAGGCTGCGTGCTGCGTGATAGAGGAGACGCGGCTGGGTGACTGCAGGTACAGTACATTGCGAGGCACTCGCACGATCTACAACTGCATCTCCGGGTTAAGCTAAGTGATTTTGACATTTCGTCTACCACAGCCAATGACATGGATAATGCTTCTTAACGTGGGTAAAATTCTGTGGCAAATAGGTCACTCTCTTGAGGGGAATCAATGCTGTTCTCTCCTCTTTGCATTTCCACCACGATCCTTCATTTTGCTGCCTGGAGCAGAGACTGAAATGCAAGGAAGGAACCCACTGCTCAAAGCGAAACGCCGCTTCCAGGACAATCCATTCTATCTGACAAGCTAAATGTTCCATGGTGTACCATATGGCATCGGAGCAGGCCCAACGATGGAGGAGAGAGATTCAGCAAATGCATCACTATTATGGAGCTTGGCTGCAGATTCCAGTTGCATTTACTTTATTTCATATTTATTTGGTTCTTACAAATACTTAACCTTTAAATCTACAGCCCAAAAAAATGCCACGGATTAAAATTCTTGGCTCCTGGTGTAAGAAAATGTTTTGGATTAATACTTTATGGTGTCTAATTATAAATTAACTAAAAAACAATAATAATTTTAAAATAAATAGCGTATGGAACGTAATCCATGAAATAGTACTGCGGAACTAACATACAGACATTAAACACGTCAATATACTCTTCATTCAACTATGGAGACTGTCGTCCTGGGTGTGGCCGGTAATAAACGCAACATTACGTCTTGAAACTCAGAATGAGAAAAATTGTTAAATGTGAATTTTTTATTTGTTAAACTGATATACTGTAATTCTTATGGGTTCAGTATGATATACGGATCGACGGTATGCCGGCTGTCAGTATACCGAAAGCGGCATTCCATCCATCATAATCCCAACAGCCCCCCATTTAAGTCTCCTAACCCTCACCTTTCCCTACCCTAACCCTCCCTTGTGGGTGCCTAACCCTCCCCGGTGGTGCCTAACCCTAACCCTCCCCACTAGGTGCCTAACCCTAACTCTCCCTTCCCCGCTGCCTAAATCTTACCCTCCCCGCAAGGTGCCTAACCCTCACTTCCCCGCTGCCTAAACCTAACCCTCCCCGCAAGGTCTAACCCTAACCCTCACTTCCCCGCTGCCTAAACCTAACCCTCCCCACTAGGTGCCTAACCCTAACCTCCCCCTGTATGTGCCTAACCCTAACCCTTCCCATTAGGTGCCTAACCCTAACTCTCCCTTCCCCGCTGCCTAAACCTAACCCTCCCCACTAGGTGCCTAACCCTAACCCTCACTTCCCCGCTGCCTAAACCTAACCCTCCCCACAAGGTGCCAAACTCTAACCCTCACCTCCCCGCTGACTAAACCTAACCTACCCCACTAGGTGTCTAACCCTTCCCACTAGGTGCCTAACCCTAACTCTCCCTTCCCCGCTACCTAAATCTAACCTTCCTAACTCTCCCTTCCCCGCTGCCTAAATCTAACCCTCTCCGCAAGGTGCCTAACCCTAACTCTCCCTTCCCCGCTGCCTAAACCTAACCCTCCCTGCAAGGTCTAACCCTAACCCTCACTTCCCCGCTGCCTAAACCTAACCCTCCCCACTAGGTGCCTAACCCTAACCTCCCCCTGTAAGTGCCTAACCCTAACCCTTCCCACTAGGTGCCTAACCCTAACTCTCCCTTCCCCGCTGCCTAAACCTAACCCTCCCCACTAGGTGCCTTACCCTAACCCTCACTTCCCCGCTGCCTAAACCTAACCCTCCCCACAAGGTGCCAAACCCTAACCCTCACTTCCCCGCTGACTAAACCTAACCTACCCCACTAGGTGTCTAACCCTTCCCACTAGGTGCCTAACCCTAACTCTCCCTTCCCCACTACCTAAATCTAACCTTCCCCACTAGGTGCCTAACCCTAACTCTCCCTTCCCCGCTGCCTAAATCTAACCTTCTCCGCAAGGTGCCTAACCCTAACTCACCCTTCCCCGCTGCCTAAACCTAACCTTCCCCACTAGGTGCCTAACCCTAACTCTCCCTTCCCCGCTGCCTAAATCTAACCCTCCCCGCAAGGTGCCTAACCCTAACTCTCCCTTCCCCACTGACTAAACCTAACCTTCCCCACTAGGTGCCTAACCCTCACTCTCCCTTCCCCGATACCTAAATCTAACCCTCCCCGCAAGTTGCCTAACCCTAACTCTACCTTTCCCGCTGCCTAAACCTAACCTTCCCCACTAGGTGCCTAACCCTAACTCTCCCTTCCCCGCTGCCTAAATCTAACCCTCCCCGCAAGGTGCCTAACCCTAACTCTCCCTTCTCCGCTGCCTAAACCTAACCTTCCCCACTAGGTGCCGAACCCTAACTCTCCCTTCCCCGATGCCTAAATCTAACCCTCCCTGCAAGGTGCCTAACCCTAACCATCACACTTCCCCGCTGCCTAAACATAACCCACCCCACTAGCTGCCTAACCCTTCCCACTAGGTGCCAAACCCTAACTCTACCTTCCCCGCTGCCCAAACCTAACCTTCCCCACTAGGTGCCTAACCCTAACTCTCCCTTCCCCGATGCCTAAATCTAACCCTCCCCGCAAGGTGCCTAACCCTAACTCTCCCTTTCCTGCTGCCTAAACCTAACCTTCCCCACTAGGTGCATAACCCTAACTCTCCCTTCCCCGCTGCCTAAATCTAACCCTCCCCACAAGGTGCCTAACCCTAACTCTCCCTTCTCCGCTGCCTAAACCTAACCTTCCCCACTAGGTGCCTAACCCTAACTCTCATTTCCCGCTGCCTAAACCTAACCCTCCCCGCAAGGTGCCTAACCCTAACCATCACACTTCCCCGCTGCCTAAACATAACCCACCCCACTATCTGCCTAACCCTTCCCACTAGGTGCCAAACCCTAACTCTCCCTTCCCCGCTGCCCAAACCTAACCTTCCCCACTAGGTGCCTAACCCTAACTCTCCCTTCCCCGATGCCTAAATCTAACCCTCCCCGCAAGGTGCCTAACCCTAACTCTCCCTTTCCCGCTGCCTAAACCTAACCTTCCCCACTAGGTGCCTAACCCTAACTCTCCCTTTTCCGCTGCCTAAATCTAACCCTCCCCGCAAGGTGCCTAACCCTAACTCTCCCTTCTCCGCTGCCTAAACCTAACCTTCCCCACTAGGTGCCTAACCCTAACTCTCCCTTCCCCGATGCCTAAATCTAACCCTCCCCGCAAGGTGCCTAACCCTAACTCTCCCTTTCCCGCTGCCTAAACCTAACCTTCCCCACTAGGTGCCTAACCCTAACTCTCCCTTCCCCGCTGCCTAAATCTAACCCTCCCCGCAAGGTGCCTAACCCTAACTCTACCTTCTCCGCTGCCTAAACCTAACCTTCCCCACTAGGTGCCTAACCCTAACTCTCATTTCCCGCTGCCTAAACCTAACCCTCCCCGCAAGGTGCCTAACCCTAACCATCACACTTCCCCGCTGCCTAAACATAACCCACCCCACTATCTGCCTAACCCTTCCCACTAGGTGCCAAACCCTAACTCTCCCTTCCCCGCTGCCCAAACCTAACCTTCCCCACTAGGTGCCTAACCCTAACTCTCCCTTCCCCGATGCCTAAATCTAACCCTCCCCGCAAGGTGCCTAACCCTAACTCTCCCTTTCCCGCTGCCTAAACCTAACCTTCCCCACTAGGTGCCTAACCCTAACTCTCCCTTTTCCGCTGCCTAAATCTAACCCTCCCCGCAAGGTGCCTAACCCTAACTCTCCCTTCTCCGCTGCCTAAACCTAACCTTCCCCACTAGGTGCCTAACCCTAACTCTCCCTTCCCCGATGCCTAAATCTAACCCTCCCCGCAAGGTGCCTAACCCTAACTCTCATTTCCCGCTGCCTAAACCTAACCCTCCCCGCAAGGTGCCTAACCCTAACCATCACACTTCCCCGCTGCCTAAACCTAACCCACCCAGTAGCTGCCTAACCCTTCCCACTAGGTGCCTAACCCTAACTCTCCCTTCCCCGCTGCCTAAACCTAACCTTCCCCACTAGGTGCCTAACCCGAACTCTCCCTTCCCTGCTGCCTAAATCTAACCCTCCCCGCAAGGTGCCTAACCCTAACTCTCCCTTCCCCGCTGCCTAAACCTAACCTTCCCCACTAGGTGCCTAACCCTAACTCTCCCTTCCCCGCTGCCTTAATCTAACCCTCCCCGCAAGGTGCCTAACGCTAACCTCCCCCTGTATGTGCCTAACCCTAACCCTCCCTCCCCGGTCCCTAACCCTAACGTTCCCATGCATGTAACCTAAGCCTAACCCCCCTTCTGTTGCCTAAACCTAAATTTGAGCCTTAAACATGTGGAAAAGATATCTATATAAATAGAGCGATAGTACACATTTACATATAAGTGGGTCAGAAGGACTATGGGCCTTATTCAGAGCAGAATGCAGCTGCTACGTCCGCACTGAAGGCCGTGGTTTTGCGGTCTGCGTGTGTGCAGCTGCCGTACTGCACATGCGCAGACCGTCATGATGTGATCGAATCCCGGGAGGATGCAATTGCGTCATGATTGACAGGTGATGTGAGGAGTGCGATCGCAGATATCGATTCGAGAGCAAAATCTGATTCCATCTCTGAATAACCCCTCATTGTCCAGGTGGGATGTGCAGAGGCATGGTGTGTAACGGGAGTTATTGCGTCCCCTCCCCCCAAAATGTACAGCTCATCGTGTTATCATGTAAGTGGATAATATCTGAGAGTTGTCTCCTTGAAATTCTGGAGTTTCACAGAAATGCCGTTAAACTGGTGTCTTCACCATCAATGGTCATCCCTGTTATTTCTGTGAAAGACCAGCGGGCCAATCACAGTCCAGGGGCGGGGCTTTGCGAGTGCCGGGGGCAGAGCTATGCTAAAAATAAGAACAAATATTCGATTATGCTAAGCCATCGATGGAGGGAAGCCATCTGGTTCTCTCCCATCCATGGCAAAACCATTTGACATCGGCCTTAATCCATCGATGATTATGAATCATCGATGGTCGATGGCCATCCCTACGTTAAAGTAGGTAAGTATAAGATAGTGAGGATGATTCTGAGGTGGGAAAAAAACAGAAAAAAAAAAAGTATCTTTGCAACTTAGCAAAACCATGTTGCACTGCAGTTGGGGCTGGAATTAAAATGTGTGGAGATTTAGATTTGTGAGGGGCGTGTCCTAACTCTAATCTAATTTGCAGTATAAAAATAAAGCCGCCCAGTATTTGTGGGCTACAAGCAAGAACAGCCAGTATTTACCCTGCATGCAAAAATAATAAACATATTCCCATTCATTGCAGTGTAACTTGGTTTGTTCCAGATACACAGTTACTTAGGTTTTTTTGCTGTGGTCCAACCTCAAAATCAGGCCCTGTAGCTCATGAAGATATAGTCGTCAAGTGAAGTTTTCTTAACGTAGAGTATAAATTTAAAGTCGGAAGGAAGTTTCTACTGGAGATTAAGAAGAAGATTGGACTGGACAATGGCAGTAAGGTAATAAACTACTTAAAGGGGGAGGGGAATGTATCAATCCTTTGAGAGAGATACAGTAACAGCCAATGACTTAGATATTTACATAGTTGTTGAAGTTGAAAAAAGACAATTGTCTATCAAGTTCAACCTATAGTGCTATATGCTGTATTATCTCCAATTTACTTATAACCTATTTTCTGCAAAAAAATTGTTTAATCCTTTCTTAAATGCCTCGATTGAATCCGACATTACCACTCTCTCCGGCAGTGAATTCCATAAACTCACTGTCCGCACTGTGAAGAAATCTCTCCTACGCTTGGTCTTAAACTTCCTCCCCTCCAACCTAAGGGGATGACCACAAGTCCTATACACAGAGCTCTTAATAAGTAAATCGCCTGAAAGTTCCTTATATTGCCCCTTGATATATTTGAAGATATTAATCGCCTTTTTTCCAGCGTAAACATATCCAGCCAAAGTAGTCTTTCCTCATAATCCAATGACTCTAGGCCCTTAACTAGTTTTAATAAATAATATTTAACTGCGCTAGTGATATGTTTATGAAAAGAGCAGATCTTAATAATAGGTGGAGTAATAAACTTAAAATTTAGAGCGCTTGATAATAGAACTATGTGTTAACGCAAAACCTGTGTGGAAAAAAATAAAATAATTTTTTTTTTGGTTAATAAATGTAAACAGCTCTTTTTTGGAATATTTGTAATCCATTAAGAGGAGGGGGTTCCCATGTGCCTTTAGATAAATACCCATTGCTCCACTATAAAGGCACCATGGGAACCCCCTCCTCATAATGGATTACAAATATTCCGAAAAAGAGCTGTTTACATTTATTAACCAAAAAATATATATTTTTTTCCACACAGGTTTTGCGTTAACACATAGGGGGTCATTCCGAGTTGATCGCTAGCTGCTTTCGTTCGCTGTGCAGCGATCAGGAAAAAAACGGCACTTCTGCGCATGTGGCGCAATGTGCACGCGCGTCGTACTATTACAACGAACGATGTAGTTTCACACAAGGTCTAGCGAAGCTTTTCAGTCGCACTGCTGGCCGCAGAGTGATTGACAGGAAGAGGGCGTTTCTGGGTGTCAACTGACCGTTTTCAGGGAGTGTTCGAAAAAACGCAGGCGTGCCAGGAAAAACGCAGGCGTGGCTGGGCGAACGCAGGGCGTGTTCGTGATGTCAAAACAGGAACTGAACAGTCTGAAGTGATCGCAAGCGCAGAGGAGGTCTGAAGCCACCATGAAACTGCACAAAATTATTTTGTAGCCGCTCTGCGAGCCTTTCATTCGCACTTCTGCTTAGCTAAAATACACTCCCAGTGGGAGGCGGATTAGTGTTTGCACGGCTGCTAAAAACTGCAAGCGAGCGAACAACTCGGAATGACCACCATAGTTCTATTATCAAGCGCTCTAAATTTTAAGTTCCTTAACTAATTTTGTTGCTCTTTTCTGAACTCTTTCTAGTTCAACTCTGTCTTTTTTATAGTGCGGAGACCAAAATTGTACACAGTATTCTAGATGAGGCCGTAGCAACGCTTTATACAGTGGCAGGATTACACTTGCATCCCTGGTCTCTATTCCCCGTTTTATGCATGCTAATACCCTATTGGCCTTTACTGCAGCATCTCCACATTGCGGACTGCTGCTAAGTCTATTGTCAGTGATCATCCCCAAATCTTACTCCAATAATGATTTTCCAAGAATTACCCCATTCAATGTACAGATTGCATGTTTGTTTTTGATCCCGAAATGCATAACTTTACATTTCTCTATACTGAACCTCATATTCCACTTTGTTGCCCAACCCCCCCCCCCCCCCAGTTTAGTTAAATTGTTCTGAAGAGAGTCAATGCCCTGATCTGATCTAATTATCCTACACAGTTTAGTATCATCCACAAAAATTGATACTTTACTCTCAATACCATTTACTATATCATTTATAAATATATTAAACAGCAGTGGGCCTAGTACAGACCCTTGAGGTACACCACTTAATACTTTATAGTGCAGGGGTGGGGCGGCCCGCAAAGCCGTTTGTTCCGGCCCACCCGCTTGTTTGGCAGTGAGACACGCTGCCGCTCAGTACGGCGGTGGCGTGTCTCAGCTGTTAGGGGAGGGAGGAGAGCACAACTACTATGTCCGGCAGCGGCGGGTAGGATCTCAAACCAGCCGCCGATTCGTGAGCCAATCAGAGCTCGCGGACCGGGAGCCAATCAGGAGCCACTGCTGCCAGTCCGCGAGCTCTGATTGGCTAACGAACCGGCAGCTGGTTTGAAGTCCTACACGCCGTCGCAGCCTGACATAGCCGCACTCTCCTCCCTGTCCTGACCCCCTGACAGCTGAGACACGCCACCGCCGCCGGATGGAGCTGCAGCAGCGGTGAGCGGTATGGCACTGTGGGGGCATTTGTGTATCTGGCACTGTGGCGACATTTCTGTATCTGGCACTGTGGAGGCATTTGTGTATCTGGCACTGCACTGGCATATGTGTATCTGGAACTGCACTGGCATATGTGTATCTGGCACTGCACTATTGGGGGCATATGTGTATCCAGTCCCTTTTTAATTGGCCACACCCATTTTTTGGCCACTCAGTACCTCTAAGGGGCATAACTACTGGGGGGCAGGATAATTTTTAAGTTGATAATTTTTGTATGGCCCCCGAAGGATTTTATAAATATCCAAATGGCCGTTGGTAGAAAAGAGGTTCCCCACTCCTGCTTTAGTCCAACTCGAAAAATGTTCCATTGACTACCACTCACTGTTCTCTATTCTCCAACCAATTTTTGACCCAAGTACAAATGCTGTCACCAAGCCCCAGCTCTCTTAATTTAAGACACAACCTTGTGTGAGGTACTGTGTCGAAGGCTTTTGCAAAATCTAAGAAGACCACATCCACAGCATTTCCCTTGTCTAAACTAGCACTTACTTCTTCATAGAAGTTAAATTAGGTTAGTTTGACATGACCTATTTTTCACAAACCCATGCTGGTTCACATTAATTATGTTAAGGCGTCCCAAATACTCCTGAATGCTATCCCTTAATACTCCTTCCATTATTTTCCCTACTATGTTAGGTTTACTGGTCTGTAATTCCTGGGATTAGATTTAGTTCCCTTTTCAAAAAGTGGCACCACATCTGCAATTCGCCAGTCCCTTGGAACCTCGCCTGTCAGGATGGAAGCTTTAAAGATTAAATGTAATGGCCTTCTTAACTATACTTTTTTCAAACACAGACTGTAAAATAACAAGCTGATTGGTTGGTACTTTATGTTTCTCCACTTTATCTCTATTTAAGGTTTGATATATCTTCCCAGATCAACAAACAAAGAAATGGATAGCAGCGCTTGGATATAAGAATAATATAAATACATTTGTATATAGAAGTATCTGAAAAAAAGCTTGTGGAGAGGAATGGATTGAAGGTAAAAAAAACAATTGATTTAATAAAACAATTGACAATACAGACAATATACTGAAATTTGGGCTGATTAAAAAATTAAAAACAACCAGAACCACCAAAAAGGCTGCTGTGATAGTAATGTCCGTTCCTTAATTTTGTTGGACTATAAATTGGATGAGTGCAGATGGATAAATGAAGGGCTGATGGCACAGTCCTTAAATAACATCACCACTGTGATAGCCGCTGGAGGAAGAAGTCCCATAGGAGAAGTCCCTTTTAGGTGGGTGAAGTCGCTGGGGACCTGAATCCTCACCAGGTTTGCGGTGACCTCAATGCAGGATGGATGAACAGTGGTGCCAAATGGTGATGGTATTCATCAATTGCGTCTGCACAAAACTGTAGAAGTCCAATAAAGGTCCGGATACAACAGGAGCAGCGTCCAAATGAATGGTGGACAATCTGGAATAACACCTGAATATATTGGGTGGTGCGGAGGGAGAGAATTTTAAACCTTTATTAAGTACCCGTAGCTCATTAGCCGTTAATTCTTTGGAGGACAAGTTGAACACAGTGTTATTAGGTGTAGTTCTTCTATTGGCTTTTAATCTCTTTAGTGCTTCCTTTCTGCCTCCTCTTCCTTCCTCTATGCTGACATTTCTCCTTCTTTTTAGCGGTTCTTCCTGCCAATCTCTGCCTCTGTCCTGGAATCGCCTTTTGCGTTGTTCTAAAAAAGGACGATCATAGTGCGGTGTAGTCTCTAAATGGACTTTGGGTCTGGCGCCTGGGTCCCTGATAGTATTTTTGGGTTCCTCGCTTTCAGAAACATTTCTCCTTGATGGATAATTACCAGCAGTGTCTCGATAACGGGGTGTCTGTCTATTTCTGGTGCAGGAGAAGTCTCTAGGACTATCTTATTGCTGAGGCCTAAATGGGGCTTTAAATTGCTGTTGGGGTCTGTCTGTTTCAAACCTTCTAGGGGGTTTCATATCTCTCTTTTGTCTATAGTTTCTTACACAGTCAAATCTGTAATCTTCTAGATCCCTTGGGAATTTTTTACATTTAGTTTCCAGAACGGTTTGTTCAAACTTACTAACTCTCTCTGTAGTTGCTCCATCCCTTTCTTTAAATTCAGTGCTGTGACTAAGGGGTTCTAATTTTAATTTAAGGGCTTCAATCTCTATTTCAATGTTTTTAAGTTTATTCATTCTGTAGTCTATTACCAACTCCATAAGGCTGAAAGAACATTTATCCAACAAAGAATTCCATCTATCTTGATATTCTGTGCTATCTTGAAAAATAGAGGGTTTTGAAAGCCTTAGGCCCCTGGGGATAATTTTCTTATCAATATATTTTTGCATATTTACAGTATCCAACCAGTGCCTTGTTTCGGATTTCAAAAGATCCTCTAATTTTAAAAAAATCCTCTCTTAATTGACTTTCAGGATTATTACATTTAATATCAGAAGGGGTGTCCCATTTAGAAATATACGACTGTCTTCTACTGAGTCTGTCTGAAAAATTAGAAAATTTTTCAAGATAGCACAGAATATCAAGATAGATGGAATGCTTTGTTGGATAAATGTTCTTTCAGCCTTATGGAGTTGGTAATAGACTACAGAACGAATAAACTTAAAAACATTGAAATAGAGATTGAAGCCCTTAAATTAAAATTAGAACCCCTTAGTCACAGCACTGAATTTAAAGAAAGGGATGGAGCAACTACAGACAGAGTTAGTAAGTTTGAACAAACCGTTCTGGAAACTAAATGTAAAAAATTCCAAAGGGATCTAGAAGATTACAGATTTGACTGTGTAAGAAACTATAGACAAAAGAGATATGAAACCCCCTAGAAGGTTTGAAACAGACAGACCCCCAACAGCAATTTAGAGCCCCATTTAGGCCTCAGCAACAAGATAGTCCTAGAGACTTCTCCCGCACCAGAAATAGACAGACACCCCGTTATCGAGACATTGCTGGTAATTATCCATCAAGGAGAAATGTTTCTGAAAGCAAGGAACCCAAAAATACTATCAGGGACCCAGGCGCCAGACCCAAAGTCCATTAAGAGACTACACCGCACTATGATCGTCCTTTTTTAGAACAACGCAAAAGGCGATTCCAGGACAGAGGCAGAGATTGGCAGGAAGATCCGCTAAAAAGAAGGAGAAATGTCAGCATAGAGGAAGAAGAGGAGGCAGAAAGGAAGCACTAAAGAGATTAAAAGCCAATAGAAGAACTACACCTAATAACACTGTGTTCAACTTGTCCTCCAAAGAATTAACGGCTAATGAGCTACGGGTACTTAATAAAGGTTTAAAATTCTCTCCATCCGCATCACCCAATATATTCAGGTGTTATTCCAGATTGTCCACCATTCATTGGGACGCTGCTCCTGTTGTATCCAGACCTTTATTGGACTTCTACAGTTTTGTGCAGACGCAATTGATGAATACCATCACCATTTGGCACCACTGTTCATCCACCCTGCGTTGAGGTCACCGCAAACCTGGTGAGGATTCAGGTCCCCAGCGACTTCACCCACCTAAAAGGGACTTCTCCTATGGGACTTCTTCCTCCAGCGGCTATCACAGTGGTAATGTTATTTAAGGACTGTGCCATCAGCCCTTCATTTATCCATCTGCACTCATCCAACTTATAGTCCAACAAAATTAAGGAACGGACATTACTATCACAGCAGCCTTTTTGGTGGTTCTGGTTGTTTTTAATTTTTTAATCAGCACAAATTTCAGTATATTGTCTGTATTGTCAATTGTTTTATTAAATCAATTGTTTTTTTACCTTCAATCCATTCATCTCCACAAGCTTTTTTTAAGATACTTCTATATACAAATGTATTTATATTATTCTTATATCCAAGCGCTGCTATCCATTTCTTTGTTTGTTGTTCGTAGTTAGTACACAGGACTGACTAATCCTGTTTTCATAGCAGCAGCTAAATTAGAACATCACCCCATTTTTGCGCCTGAATTTAACCTAGGTTAAAACACTTTTTTATATCTTCCCAGATGTAAGGTAAACACATGACAATCATCTGTTGTGCCTCCAGCTGCGCTGGGGAAATCGGTTTTGATTATTTTTTTTGCAGATGGGCGATCTTTGGTAGACTGCGCATTGGTCTAAGACATGGCATGTGCCTCGATACAGCTGGTATGTCGGTTGCAGTGGGCTGAAAGCCGCAACCCGATTGCTGCGGCCGTTTAGGGGTAGAGACAGGGAGCATTGCACAAATGGAGGCATGGTGCCTTTGTGTTGTGGGAGTGGTGAAGCCAGTGCCTGCAGCTGAAGTTAAATATTTCTGCACAGCCACTACATATAAAGGTGCAGTTATTTGCATCCATTTCTGAATCAGGCCAATTATTTCCCAAATAGTAGCAACATAATCTGAAAATATTTAATTATTTGTATCTGGAACTACATTCATTACCTGCAAGTAGTACAAGATAAAATGAGTACGCTGTTAGAGGCATTGATAAACAGAACTCCTGAAACATATGCCCCAAAGTTCTTTTTACAGCGCTCAGATGACTAAGGAAAGGGTAGGCTGTGAGTTTCCCTCAGATAACTAAGGAAAGGGTGGGCTGTGAGTCTTCCTCAGATAACTAAGGAAAGGGTAGGCTGTGAGTTTCCCTCAGATAATTAAGGAAAGGGTAGGCTGTGAGTTTCCCTCAGATATCTAAGGAAAGGGTGGGCTGTGAGTTTCCCTCAGATATCTAAGGAAAGGTTAGGCTGTGGGCTTCCCTCAGATAACTAAGGAAAGGGTAGGCTGTGAGTTCCCCTCAGATAACTAAGGAAAGGGTAGGCTGCAAGTCTCCCTCAGATAATTAAGGAAAGGGTAGGCTGTGAGTTTCCATCAGATAACTAAGGAAAGAGTAGGCTGTGAGTCTCCCTCAGATAACTAAGGAAAGGGTAGGCTGTGAGTTTCCCTCAGATATCTAAGGAAAGGGTAGGTTGTGGGCTTCCCTCAGATAACTAAGGAAAGGGTGGGCTGTGAGTCTCACTGTGGATTTTTAAGCATCGGGGGGGGGGGGGGGGGGGTTGGTGTAATGCATCAGTTCCAGTTTGAGACTCAGTATTGCTAAAGCAGCATTACAAACCAGATAACGTTTGGTTATACAACACAAGCGTCTAGCTTCTATATTAAGGTTCTTCTACCATTGCCACAGAACACTGTATTGCTTTGTAAACACAATTGTTCCATTGAGAGTTGGAGAACAATGCAATGATTCTCACTTAGAGGTCATACAGTAAAGACCATTACTGTTTAGTATCGCTCCAGTCTGGGAATTCTAACTGCATTTCTTGTTTGATGGAAGAGACCTGGAATCTACAAAATGTCAAAAACACTCTTTGAGACAGCAAGATGTATAAGCTTAGTGACAACTACATACAACAACGCACGGCTGGAGAGCAACAGGACACCCACAAACCAGAATAACACAGTCAAGGTTACGTGAACTTTAGTCTGTTACCATTGATTAATACATAGAGAGGGTAGTATGGCCTTGGATCATAGTGGGATCACTGGTCCGTTGCTCAAACTACAGCTTAATAGTTATTAAAAAAACTATTCATTAATATAATGCTCTGTATTCAACAGTAAACGTCATTGTGTCATTGTACAAAGGACTTGGTGGACACCAAGAGACATACCAGAGTGACCATGTTGGACCTGTTTTAAAAAGATCGACCTAGGTGAAACTGCAATGGTGGACCTACTGCACTCCGGCAATACTGACTTTAGTGTAGGACATGAGACTAACTCTAATCAACATGGATCTCCACGTCGTGGTGACCAATAGTCCGTCTTTTTCTCGCATCCATTTATAAAAATCACTCTACGGTTATGGCACCGAAATAACTGACTAAAGGGAAAAAAAATTAGAGCATCTGGGGGTCCAGGCGCCCCTAGCAAAGTGACTTGCTCAGCTCTGCTGCAAAGTAGCACTTCTTGGCCACAACATCATGGAGGTTCCGTAACGGAGCCTAGAGCCAGGACCCTGGACAATAAGGCAATGTGGAGGTAATTTACAGAGAGAGCCTTACCCAGTGTTGGGCAGCTGTGGGAGCCCTGCCAGGGCATGCCCCCTGTGGTACTCCCTCAAACATTCAATCTGCTCGGCCAGAAGACTTGGACAACAGAAAGGTTGTGCTCAATGGTGTACCTCGGTTGTGTGTGGGGAGGGGGTGGGGGGTTGGTTTCCACTCCCCAGACATCTCCGGGTCATGCAGCCCACATCACAGATTTTCCAGCTGTTGGCCCTTTGACCAGAGGATCATGGTTACTCTGTCCATTATGAGGAGTTAGACCACACCCCATTACAACATATACTACCACTTGACTTTAGCCAAAAGGCCAAGACATATGCTGTGTTTTATCAACACATATCTACTGAGGGATTCCATGCTGGCTCCATGCTCCAAATGGAGAAGATCAGCAATGGAGACCATAAAACGTCTTTCCAGTTCAAACATCTATGTTAGTGCTCTTTGTTTCATTATAATTTACAGTATCTTATGGGGTATAAAGTAAGGTTTGAAGAACCAGTACTAAAAGTGGAAAGAAAAAAGCAAAGTTACTATAATAGTATGAACAGGTGTCTACTAAAATATCCCATCTACTCTTACAAATCAAAACTGCACCTTACATAGACTACATTTACAATACGTACTCCCACCACTCCACTGTATGTCAAATACTACTTACTATTTGCTTCCTGACGCTACACTCATCTTGCAGTCAGGTGTAATAGTTTAGTTAGTATATGTACATGTTGTATTTATTGCTGGGTCAACAGGTTGATTTACTAGTTTGGAAAGAATTGTTAAAACCAGATTAGGGGCATGATGACCCTGACATCATGATTAATAGAGAGAGAGAGAGAGAGAGAGAGAGCACATGCATGTATTAAGCAGGTGATAAAGTTATAAATATAGGGTGTCCGGTGGGTTATCCCTGTCGAAAAAAACCCAAAACATAAGAAGTAATCATACATGCATCAACATCACTGCAATACATTTGTCTGATATAAATGTATTGAGTAAGTGGAAATCTTAATTAAAATACAGCGCAAATATGGTACAAAAAAAGTGGACCTTCCCACCCATAACTGCAAAATTAGCTTGGAATGGATAATCCAAAACAAAACCCAATTCCAAATGAGTAATTTAGGGGTTTCATCATTTCTTATATCAAATAAAAAGTGGAATTTGACAAAAAACAACAACATTTTTTAGCAATTTTACTACTCATTTTATTATGTTTCAATAAATTTGTTTAGTTTTATTTAAGGACTTTTTTTTTTTATTATTGTGGAACGGGCAGTCTGGAATGGTGCCCGGAGCAGAGAGGCATGCTATGCTCCAGTGAGTCGGTGCTTCTCATGTGCTAAACACGCCCCCAAAGAGGTGTGGCCAAGCCCCCAGCATGCTGTGGTCCCTCCCCCCCCCCCCCAGGAAGTTGTTGTACCGGGGCCTTTTCTTGGCAGCCCTGGGTGCAGTAGTTATGACAACCCCTCAGTAAGCAGTGGACACAGCAGTCGCTGGCTGCATACTCGCCTCAGGCGCAACAAGTTTCCTATTTACTCAAACTGCGCACCTTATCTGCATAATTAACTGGAAGTGACAAAACTATTTTTCTGTATTACACTGATCCATTTGTTATGCGACACTTGTACATATGTGAACGACTAAGTCTTTATATGAAGGGCTACGATGCAGCGGCTGCGGCGTTGACTCGCGCCACGTTCCGTTGTGCTCCTGCTGCCACATTTTACGTGTATTACATCATTCCAGTGCGGCCTAGCGTCTCTAGTACACTTTGGGGTCTATTCATGAGGCCGTGAAAATAGGAGGATACAGACCAGTGGAGAAGTTGCCCATGGCAACCAATCAGCATCTCCCTTACATTTTATAGAATGTACTTGATAAAGGCTTCCTTCAAAGCTGATTGGTTGCCAAGGGCGACTCTACTGGTTTTCTTTACTCTTTTCACTGCTTTATGAACAGACCCCTACGAGTGGTGTTTCGCTGCTTTTACGATGCCAATATGATGCAAAATGTAAAAAGAGGCTCACTCATGCCGCATTGCGTATCGAGGCTAAGTGTATACATATATGCAAACACACACATATTATATACACATTCCATAGAAAAATAATAAAATATAATGAACACACTAGTTAACTTGTTACATACCAAAGTGGCATTAACCTGGCACCAAACAATCAAGGGACTCCAAACATAACATAAGGCAATGTGAATGAATTTCTTCAAGGCGTAAAAAAAAGAGTGAATAAGCATCTGGTCTTGATGGCATCCACCCAAGAGTTCTTAAGGAGCTTAGTTAAATCATCACTAGACTTTACACGTAATCTTCAAGGTTATTTTCCTAGTAGTATTGTGCCATGTGGTTGGCATGCCGTAGATATGGTACCTTTATTTAAGTCTGGAGCTAGATCATAGACAAAGAGTTACAGACAAATCAGCTTTATAGTAATATGACAGAGGTTACTCCACTGCTCATCGCCAATTCATCCATACAATTTGTTAGAATTCTACAGAATATTTAATAAGCAGAACAATATACAAATTCTCCATCTGTGGTCATTATTTAGCAGTTACATATGTTGCATTCAAGAAGGGGCGGACTTAGGGGCCAGGCCATGCCTAGGCACATTATTGGCTGCCGTCAACCCCCTCCCCATCAATCACGTCACTGCCGCCATCATTTCAAGGTCAGTCAGGATGCCTGGAGGCCACCAAATCAGCCCCAACCTCACCCCACTACCAGCTCCTGGATCACAATTTGCTGCCCACTATCCCACTCCCCTTAGTTGCCCAAAAAAAAAAAAAAAAAAAAAAAAAAAAAAAAAAAAGAATCACCTGTCCTCATTAGCTTTGTGTGCTGACCCCCACCCAGTGCCACCCCTAGGCATGTGCTTAGTGGGAAATCCACTACTGATTTAAGATACCCATTTTAGAATAATGTTTTAGCTCTTTATAGGTCAGTATGTCTGCAAAATGAAAATGTCCAAATATTAACTATGCAGTTAAAATATATTTTACGGCTCTATTAACCTCTTCACTGCTACGGATGAGTGGGACTCATCCTCAGTATTGCAGAGCTTTAAACAGGATAATGCACTTACCTAATCATGGTGGTCATACCGAGTTGATCGCTAGCTGCATTTGTTCTCTGTGCAGCGATGAGGCAAAAAAACGGCACTTCTGCGCATGCGTATGCGGCGCAATGCGCACATGCGACGTACTATTACAACTAACGTTGAAGTTTCACACAAGGTCTAGCTAATCTTTTCAGTCGCACAGCTGGCCGCAGAGTGATTGACATTAAGTGGGCGTTTCTGGGTATCAACGGACCGTTTTCAGGGAGTGTTCGAAAAAACGCAGGCGTGCCAGGAAAAACGCAGGCTGGGCGAACGCAGGGCGTGTTTGTGACGTCAAAACAGGAACTGAATAGTCTGAAGTGATCGCAAGCGCTGAGTAGGTATTGAGCTACTCTAAAACTGCACAAAAAAACTTTGTAGCCGCTCTGCGATCCTTTCGTTCGCACTTCTGCTAAGCTAAAATACACTCCCAGTGGACGGCGGCATAGCGTTTGCACGGCTGCTAAAAACTGCTAGCGAGCGAACAACTCGGAATGACCACCTATGTCCGTTAGTAGTTAATGTCGCTGGGAGTTGGGGGTGGAGCTGGAGAGATTTTGCTGTCATTAAGCCCTGCCCCCTCCAGGCGCATCACAACAGAGATTACATAATTACACTATCTTCCCTATTCTGGCTTCCACAGACTTGAGGGGGGTACACACGGAGAGATCCGTGCTTAAAATCTAAGCAATCTTGCTAGATTGCTTAGATTTTAAGCACGGATCTGCCGTGTGTATGCCCTCCAGCGATAGCGATGCGCAGCCCCGCGCATTGCTATCGCCGATGCTAGATTGAGCTGCATGCAGGCTCAATCTAGCGGGTCGCTCACTTCACCGTTGTGTGAAGTGAGCGGCCCCCCGTCGGCTTTCCCCCTCGCTCAGCACATCGCGCTGTGCTGAGCGGGGTGAGAAATGTGTGCTGAGCGGTCTGTGTTAAGATCGCTCAGCACACATCTCTCCCGTGAGTACCCCCCTTTAAGGGCCCTACACACTGGCAGATAAAACAGAACGATATGAACATCGTTCTGTGTGTAGGCACCAACGATTAACGATGTGCGGCCCCACGCTCGTTAATCGTTGGTGCCCCGTCGCTTATGCATGCAGGCCAATATGGACGAGATTGTCCATATTAGCGTGCAGTGCTATGGAGCCTCCCCCCGTCACCTCCTGCCCGTCGGCCGTATCCGCCGTCGGGCAGCTTGGCGGCGGATCGGTATGTGTGTAGGGCCCATTAGGGTTGCCATCCTTTGAAACAGGGGACTCTCTTTACAATAGTTTGATCTCTGTTAAGTTTATCTCTGGTGATCATGTGACCAGAGGACACCCCTGTATTGCGGAAATCATTATATAGTCCAGGAGTCCCCCATCCTGTCTTCTATAAACTCAGGACACAGTCATTTCCAAAAGGGGAGTCCTTTTTTTGAAATGATGTGGTCCCTTGAGGGGCACTGTCTGGTGATCACCAGGCATTATCAACCAGCAGTACAGAAATACAGTAATACAGAAATACAGGAATACCGTAAGATAAGATGAGACACTTAAAGTTCTTCCCCATCCTGTCAAAGATTGGCGTCACCTTATTTAGACAATGATCCCACTTTGTAGTTTTTTTTTTGGTTATCACCAAAACAAAGAAACTGTTACTGTAAGTAACCCAGTTTCTGTGCAGGGTAAATACTGGCTGATTATTTTCTACACTGCAAGTTAGATTGCAGTTTGAGCACACCCCTGCCAAATCTAACTCTCTCTGCACATGTTACATCTGCCCCACCTGCAGTGCACATGGTTATGTGCTTTTTTTGGTTTGCTAACAACTCTGAATAACCCCCTTATTGTGTAAAATGTACCTGTTGTGCGACCTGTAACCTTTCACGTTAATAACCTTTCACATGAATAATGATTGCATTCACATTGTTATTAGTAGAAATAAGTCATTAAAACAATGCTCATACTTTATATTCACAAGTGCCTTAGGAAATATTTAAAATAGTGGAAATTCTGTCGACACGAACCCTAACGTGTCCCAATACAATGTGTGAGGGCAGCTGCGAATGCAGTGAGGGGGCATAGCTTACCCACCATCTGGTCACCTGGGCCCACTGGAGACGCCAGTAAGGAAGGCCAGGGAAAAGGGGGATGGGGTTTGTGTCATTCAAATTTGTCACTGGAAAGATTTTTGGCCCTGTGCAGCCAGAGATTGTGCCCACAATTACGTTATTTGTTGCACATCACATCATCGAGCCCCTGAGATGCCAACGTCTCTGGAATAGTACGAGGTTCCTGGACACTTCTCTACACTCACAGATTCCTGAGTCTCACGGACATTCTGGGAGTTTAGGGAATTAGGTAGCCAAGTTACACTGCACCGGGACGTACTGTAACTGCGTTACGTTCCGACACATCCCTACGGCTGTTTCGAGAAAGTTTGACCAGTTAGTGATGTAAATATGACAAAGACATCCTGTGATTCTCTGGCTGTTGTGGAACTAGAAGTCCCAGCATTCTGATACTTAGTTTCACAATAGCAGGAGAGTCACATGTATGTTGTGACACCAGTTTCCTCCCACCTACTTTTGTTTTAACTCCAGGTTTTTCATGACGCAGGGCCCTGAATGGATTTAAACCATAACCCCAGTGGCATGAGAGAACAATTGTATTTATTTATTTATTACGTTTCTTATATAGCACAGCAAATTCCGTTGCGCTTTACAATTGGAAACAACAGTGATAAAACAAAACTGGGTGATAACAAACAGTCATAGAGGTAGGAGGGCCCTGCTCGCAAGCTTACACTCTATAGGGAAATAGACATGGATACACAAGGAAAGGTGCTATTTATTGCATAGTTGTCAGCCAGATTGCAAAGGTTCTTGGTGGGCTGTATGATATGGTCATACAGCAATGATGAACCGGGGTCGAGAGGAAGGGTGAGAAGACATGTGAGGATATGTGTGGACTGTGCAGAGTGGATGCAATTTGATAGGAAGGTTTATGAACGTTATGTGGGCGGTTCTGGAATTTGATACGCTTGCCTGAAGAGGTGAGTTTTCAGGGAACGCTTGAAGGTTTGGAGATTAGAGGAGAGTCTTATTGTGCGTGGTAGGGCATTCCACAGAGTTAGTGCAGCCTGAAGAAAGTCCTGTAATCGTCAGTGGGAGCGAGTAATGAGTATGGATGAGAGACGCAGGTCTTGTGAAGAGCGAAGAGGTCGGGTTGGGAGATATTTTGAGATAAGCGAAGTGATGTACGTTGGTGTAGTTTGGTTAATGGCCTTGTGTGTGAGTAAAAGTATTTTATATTGAATACGGTAGAACACCGGTAACCAATGGAGGGACTGACAGAGCGGATCTGCAGACGATGAACGTCTAGCGAGGTAGATTAGCCTCGCAGCTGCATTCAGAATGGATTGTAGTGGTGAGAGTCTCGTTTTGGGAAGACCAGTTAGGAGAATATTACAATAATGTGGGAGATAATGAGAGTGTGGATTAGAGTTTTTGCAGTGTCTTGTGTAAGGTATGGTCGTATTTTGGATATGTTTTTTAGATGCATGTAACATGATTTAGAGACAGATTGAATGTGGGGAACAAAGGACAGATCAGAGTCAAGGATGACACCTAGGCAGTGTCACACAAAATGACACTGTGTCACACAAATAGTGTACGGGTATTGTACACATCATCTCTTTGTAGGTCACAGTCCTTTACATCTAAAAAAGTCTAAATACAGTAAATCCATGTCTTACCCCAAATAGCTCTTTAACCCTCTTAAATTCAGGAAAAACAAAAAAACTGATGAAAAAGAATTGGATTCCACTCAATCAACTGGGATTCTCACAGACACCCCAGTCTATAACTGTCTGGACTGAAACAATATCCTATCGGATTCATTCTGCACGGTCTGGGAGAATAGAGTTCTGTGCCGATGTGAATACCACCCCATTATCTACTCCAGTGTAAGCAAGAGGGTGGTCTTATTCTAATTGTTTTACAGCTGATGCGAGAGGTTGCTTCCGGTGATCAGACATTAATAGGGAACAAAGGTGGAATCAAGCGCTACATGCGCAGTTCTGTACGCAAACGCTCCCATGTGATTGGAAATACCTTTTTCACTTCAGCACAGAGAAAACTCAGCTTGATGAATGTCAGCAGCCAAAATGCACAAGCAGTCAAAGTGCTCGCCTGTCACCACCCTTAAGATCTAATAGTGGTGTATTCATATAAAAAAAAGAAAAGAAAATGTTTCATTTGCTGAGTGTTTTATGTAAAGCTTCGCTATTGAATTTTCCCTTAGGAAACATGGGTAGCAGTTTACGGCTACTGTATTTGAGATCTATTTGTTTGTGGAAATAATGATATACCGATAGGGCATCTAAACATATCAGAGAATTGTGATAGTATCCTGCCTCCTAGATAATGAACTCCCCTTATTATATCAGCTACAAACAGAAAGATAGAAAAAAGATTATGCAATAACATAAAATTGCCAGGGTGGAGTCGTATTTTACTGCAGCGAATACACTTACTCATCAATCAGTACTACATAACCTTTGGTTGTGAATTAACCCTGGATCGCAGTGTCAGTAAGTGTTGAGCGCTTCTATTTTCCACCCATTTTTTCTCCAGCTCATCAGTATAGGAGTAACACACTACTCCTTATAGAGGCGCGCACACTTCTGACACTTGTGATCTTATCTCTAAGACATTAGCTTTGTTTAAATTTATTTAAGATAATTGAGACACATTGGCGCAGCAAAAAAATCTCCCTTCCTTGTTAGTACTACATAACAAGTAACAATGGCCCTCATTCCGAGTTGTTTGCTCGCTAGCTGCTTTTAGCAGCATTGCACACGGTAGGCCGCCAGCCTTTGGGAGTGTATCTTAGCTTAGCAGAATAGCGAACGAAAGATTAGCAGAACTGCTACAAAATAATTCCCTGCAGTTTCTGAGTAGCTCCAGACCTACTCCTAGATTGCGATCACCTCAGTCAGTTTAGTTCCTGGTTTGAAGTCACAAACACGCCCTGCGTTCAGCCAGCCACTCCCCCGTTTCTCCAGACACTCCCGCGTTTTTCCCTGACACGCCTGTGATTTTTAGCACACTCCCGGAAAACGCTCAGTTACCACCCAGAAACGCCCCTTTCCTATCTATCACTCACCGATCAGCAGTGCGACTGAAAAGCGCTGCACAGACAACTGCTAAGTTTTTAGTAAAATAACTAAGTGCATGCGCGCTGCGTACAATGCGCATGCGCATTTAGCAACAAATCGCAGCATAGCGAAAATCGGCAACGAGCGAACAACTCGGAATGACCACCAATGGGCCTAATTCAGACCTGATCGTAGCAGCAAATTTGTTAGATCAGAAAAACCAGGGTGGTCATTCCGAGTTGTTCGCTTGGTAGCTGTTTTTAGCAGCCGTGCAAACGCTATGCCGCCGCCCACTGGGAGTGTATTTTAGCTTAGCAGAAGTGCGAATGAAAGGATCGCAGAGCGGCTACAATTTTTTTTGTGCAGTTTCAGAGTAGCTCAATACCTACTCAGCGCTTGCGATCACTTCAGACTGTTCAGTTCCTGTTTTGACGTCACAAACCCGCCCAGCCATGCCTGCGTTTTTCCTGGCACACCTGCGTTTTTCTGAACACTCCCTGAAAACGGTCAGTTGACACCCAGAAACGCCGACTTCCTGTCAATCACTCTGCGGCAACCAGTGCGACTGAAAATCATCGCTAGACCCTGTGTGAAACTACACTGTTCGTTGTAATAATACAACGCGCGTGCGCATTGCGCCGCATACGCAGAAGTGCCTTTTTCTGCCTCATCGCTGCACAGCGAACAAATGCAGCTAGCGATCACCTCGGAATAATCACCCATGTGCACTGCAGGTGGGGCAGATGTAACATGTGCAGAGAGATAGATTTGGGTGGGGTGTGTTCAAACTGAAATATAATTGCAGTGTAGAAATAAAGCAGCCAGTATTTACCCAGCACAGACACAATATAACCCACCCAAATCTAACTCTCTCTGCACATGTTACATCTGCCCCCCCCCCCTGCAGTGCACATGGTTTTGCCCAACTGCTAACAGATTTGCTGCTGCGATCAGGTCTGAATAACGCCCAGTGTGTCGCTAGTATACAGCATAGTGGGACATACAGTACATCATCATGCAATCTTACACGGTGTTCTGCATTTCATTTATTTTATTTATCAAGGAATTGTTCTGCTGGGGTACGGGTCGTTGGGTCGACATGCATTGGGTCGACATGCACTAGGTCGACTGGGTCGTTAGGTCGACATGTGCAAGGTCGACAGGTGAAAAGGTCAACAAGTTTTTTTTTACTCTTTTTGGTGTCGTTTTCTTTGTACAGTGACGGGGAACCCCAATTAGTGCACAGTGTCCTCTTGCATGGCTCGCGCTTCAGGCAAGGTGCCTCGCTGCACTCGGCACAGATTACCGTTCCCATTAGTAGTCCACGTGGATCGTAAAGTATGAAAAAGGTCAAAAAATGAAAAAAGTCGTGAAAAACTCATGTCGACCTTTTGACCTGTCAACCTTGCACATGTCGACCTAATGAACCTGTCGACATAGACACCCTGTCGTCCTAGTGCATGTCGACCTTTAGTGGTCGACCCAATGCATGTCGACCTAACGACCGCAACCCGTTCTGCTGCCCCAACTGCTAAACTACTGGTTGACTTCTTGTATGATTCCTACAGGGTCAAAGGTTAAACATTTTGTTCAATATAACGAAAACATTCACACAAAAACTTGAGGTGTAATAGAGACAGTGCCAATGTCCCAACCTTCTGATATGTTGAGTAACGAGAGCAGCATCTTAAACAAAAAAACAGCCCCCCCCCCAAAAAAAAAGGTTAACAAAAAAATCAAATCACTGATGCTTTAAGTATACAGCAGAACTGTACATATACTATAGGCATATACAACTTTTACAGGGGAGTTTCCAAAAGCCTGTTCAGTGAGTTCACAGCTTAAATTGCACTTGGCAGTATATATGGAGCACTGGTCCAAAAAGCGGAGTCAAGCGGGTCTGAATTTTTTGTAACAGTCACAATCATCTTCAACAAATCTTGCCTCCCAACATTTCGTCTTAAAGGATCAGGGAAGTGAGCGTGGTCCGTCATGATGGGACTCAGAGCCGGCCCTAACCTATATAATGCCCTAGGCAAGTTTTTGGCTGGTGCCCCCTAGCACTGCCGCTGGTTCCACCTCTGACCCTGTAACCCTTTTTTTGCCGAAAAGTTGGGCGCCTTTTTTGCAAAAAATGCATCTTATTTGCATTACTGTGTGGATAGGAAGCACAAGCAGCTTTTGCTGATAAAAATTATATGTGGCATGCCCATATTCTGTGTGCGACTGTATTGTATCTGCATACGAACAGCTATGTTACAGTTATTTCCAGGAATACACTGTAATGTAGCATTTCCTATGCAGATACAGCTGCAGTCACACACAAAATATAGGCATGCCGCATATCATTTTAATCAACAGAAGTTGCTTGTGCCCCTAGGCATTTGCCTAGTTTGCCTATGCCTAGGGCAGGCTCTGATGGGACTTCACTTTAGCTTCCGCCGCTCAATGGCAACCACACATTCACTATCTGCCTCTGTTGGCCAACTGTTGTCTACATTGGGCCAATCAGTACGGCGGGACTGTCACACCAAAATCAGGACAGTTCCACCAATAAAGATTTACATATTATTTGGATAAAATAAATGTAATACACTAAATAACCATTCGTAAAGCATTTTAGAAAGAAATTAAAAAGTTTAAAGCAGAAAACTAGACATATACACAAGAAAGAGAAAAGAAAAAAAAGAAATGAAAACACAACAAGGCAAGTATGACACTCCCACACCCACCCAAGCAACACCCCGACTTATCTCATCCAACCACACCCCATCCTGATAAACTACAGTCATCTTGGT
Organism: Pseudophryne corroboree; assembly: GCF_028390025.1. Classification (NCBI taxonomy): domain Eukaryota; kingdom Metazoa; phylum Chordata; class Amphibia; order Anura; family Myobatrachidae; genus Pseudophryne; species Pseudophryne corroboree. The sequence goes on along the minus strand of NC_086444.1, from coordinate 56,334,104 downwards.
GTCCAAAAACTGTGACTGTTGGTAATTCTACGCAAGGAAGAGAAGAGTTTCCCATAATAAATAATATATTAACCTTAGCTGCCAATAAGTTTGTAATTTACTATAGTGAATCTGAAGTGCTCTCCATCGCCAAAACTTAACAGTATAATTTAGGGATCGCAATCACTCTCCTGTAGCATACATATATATTGGTCAGAGCAGACTTACTCTCCCAGAACGTCTAGGAGGCTCCCACATTTTCATGAGTCTTTCCAGACTCATGGGAGAGTTGCTCCCTTCTGGATCCTGCTTCCTATTCTTATTAGCTGAATATTTGTTTAAGACATGTCTGCTGCCGTTGAAAGAGAAACTATTTGCCCACAGTAACTCTTCAACAGATATGGCAAACCCCACCCTTGGACAAAAACAGAAGGAAGAAACGGCCTTACTCAGGGCTGCCATCAGAAATTGTGGGTCCCGAGTCTGACAAAGCAGGCAGCCCCCCCCCCCCCCCCTTTAAAATAAATAAAAAAATAAACTAAAATAAATATATATAGATAGATAAAGTACATATGAAGCAACGCTATTTTAATATCCCTTGCACCATATTAATGCCACTTGCAGCGTATTAATGCCCCATATTAACACAAATACCCATACATACATACATACATACCCAGACATACACACAGACACACGTACATACACACACATACATACACCATTTCTCTCTTACTTACTCTCCTTGTCGTAGCAGACAGCCTGGTCCCATGTATACCCGACCCTCCTTTCCAGTAGCCCTGCCCCCTTTTCATGCACGAGTTCTGACATGGTCACAGGAGGGTGGAGAGGATGCTGCAATTGAAAACGACCCTACAAAAATGGCCGCCGCCTCAAAGGAGACAGTTATTTACGGTACTAGAGGAGCCTCCTCTAGTATCGTTAATAACCGTCTCCTATGAGGCGGCGGCCATTTTGGGGGAGTGACGCTTACAATTGATGCTTCCAGTGTCCTCTCCCCCTCCTGTGACAGTCAGATCTCGGGCACCAAAAGACGGCGGCATGAGCGGCTTGGGCCCTCTCCTCTCTGTTAGACCCTTTCACACCACACAAAAAACCTGGTATCGACCCCGCATATTGCCGGGTCAACACAGGTCAGCGTGCGGTGTGAAAGCGCCATAGCTGAAATCCCGGGTCGCCTGACCTGGCAATCCAACCCGGGAATAAAGTAGTTATTACTGGGTTTAATACCGGGTCAATGGTTCACTACAACAGGGAGAGGAGGCGCAAAGATGATCTCATCTCCAAGCGCCACCTCCGCTGTTAGCTCCGCCCCCCGCAGCTATGGCAACCCGCCCGGCATATTGCCGGGTCGGGGAAGCCAGCAGCAGCGTCCAGTGCCGGTTCCCACCCGGGAAGGACCAGTTTCCAATTCCCTGGTGGGATCCGGCATTGGCGGTGTGAAAGGGGTATAAGAGAGGCCAGGCCCGTCTATTGTGCCCGCAGCACCTTCCCGATGGCGGGCCTGGCCAACTCACCCCTAGTCACTATTATATTTTTTATTTGATCCCTTCATTTAAAATTTAGGTAAAAAGGAAAATCCCTTTATAATTGATAATGACGTCTCAGGATATGTGACTGAATAGATCAAGTCAGACCAGGCTTTTGCTTAAGGAATTTGTGGAGACTCAATAAAACCTAGAGATATACATTAACTTTATGTTTAACCATTGTAAAAAAGTAACTGTAAGAGTAAATGAGGGCTGTATAGGCATGAAATGATATAGGGGGTCTTTGGTTTGTGATGAGTTCATGGATAGAGCTTTTGCTAGTTAGATTAGCTCTCCCTTGAGGGGTGTTGGTTATGTTATGTTTTAGGTTATCAGGGTAGGTAGGGGAGGTAACAAGGAAAGGGTATATATAGATGGAGACAGCAGCAGCACTTCCTTTTGAGTGCCTGGAAAGCCCGCCCACCCTACCCTATTTAGTTATTTTGCGGCTCTCTGATTTGGCTAATATTTGGCTTTCACTTTCAATTTTGCTTACGGCAATAAGGCGCTTTTGACCAGTGACCACATGGGTCATAAGTGGTCTTTGAGGGACACCTACCCAATCCAAGGACGGCCAGTGAGTTCTGCCCGTACGGGGGACGATGAGCATTTTCTGTACGAAATGGTCACGCTATGACATAGGGAAGGGTGGTGTTGCCTTCTCAATGCAGGTTATGCTTTTGGCTGGATGAGGCATTTTAGTCGCCTCATATTATAGATGTGGAGGCGTTTAAGTCGCCGCCATTATTGTATAACATCAATTGGCTAGAGCTGGTCATCAAGCGTTTTCCTTGCCATCCCTTACCAGAAGGGTCATTCAATTTAATAAATACTTAAACTTATGCAGTTGTTGTCCGTGTCTTATTTTGTCTGTGTCGTTATTTTAGAGATAAGCTAGTTTATTGGTTGTACAAAGGTAATCACAATAAATCAATAGACGCCTTATATACTACCATAGTTACTTGTAAACAAACTTGCCTACCTTTCCGAATTGTATGAGGGACAACCGAATTGTGGGGACTTCAGAGAGACTAGGTCACCGTTCCACATATCGTCTGATGTCTGGTCCCCACCACCTCGCACAGTGGCATAATCTGCATCATTGAGACACATGGGGCTTGGGCCTAATGACTCATAGGGGCCAGCTCCGCTCCACTCTCATCCACTCCCACCCACACTTATACCTCCCCTCCAGGAACTCTCCCAGAGGAGAAATATTTAACGTTGCCAAATATGCTTGCTTATACATGATACCAAAAACATTTGGGTGTAGACTTCAGTTTACTATGCGTCAAACACACCCAGTTTTGTATTTAATATTAATGCCCCTTTAAAATCCAGCAGCACAACCCTCAACAATTTACAACCAAAACCATCTGTACGATACACAGTAACCTCAAAATGATGATGTTGGGCTGTTAGAGGAAACAGACATGCCTGGAGTAAACCATCACAAACAAAGAGAGAACATACAAACTCCATGTTGCAAGTTTCCTGCTTGCAAAAGAACCCACGCTGTAAAGTCTACATCAGCTCTAGTTCATGTAAGGTAAAAATGCAGACGTGTACAAGACAAAGAGCCATTCATAGGTGTCGCTAGAGCCAAGTGTTACAAATCAATTTACATGAATGCTACATAAGAATAACCAGGCATCGTTTCTACACTACACCTGGAACTGCAAGCCAAGTGCAGTAGTGTTTATTATGTAGTATCATTACAGCTTCTCAGTAGGAACAGGTAAAGTGAGAAAAACCTCAGGAAAGTATAGCTCTGAATTTTTCAAGAACGTCAACGATCTTCTGAAGAATAATACAGATTGAATTAACTTGCTTGAAAATAGGCCAGAAGTCCACAAGATTGGCAGGTGTAAAACGGGTACTGGAAATAAGGACTCTTCGGAAGGTTTTCCGGTAAAACACAGTGTCTTTACAGGCATCAGACACTGGATATAACATACACAGGTTTAGGCCTGGTCACACAGGTACATAACTTAAAATTAACATATGAAAGTAAATGTCTTAGCACTCCCCATGCTCAACAGTCATTCTGCTGCAATGACCTGCAGCCACCATCCGCCATGCCCTCCTGGCACAGTCAATGTCCACAATCCCTGGCACTACAAAACTGCATACTACTCATTGGCCTTTAACAGGCATCAGTGCACCGTTCAGTGGGTGTATGGGAGTTTTAAACTCCTCTCATGCTGGCTCTGCGTGAGCTGGAAAATCCAGACTTCTATTTTTCCACTTGGAGTTGTGCAATCCAGAAAGCCCGGCGTTACAAATCTCTGCTACAGATGCAGAATGTGCAGGTCTCGTTTTCTTCTCTCTTGAAGGGAGCTCATCCCAAAGAAATGTGGGCAATTGTGGTAAGACACAAGCCCTCTCACCTCACAGGTCCATCACTTTGGTGCCAATTCAGAGTTGCATACAAGTCGGTTGCATTCTTTTGTATGCGCCCAAGCAAATAACCCGCAATTCTGAGTCATACGAGTGTCAATCGCATCTTCACTTGCGGCTGAATAAACGTTCTGAAAGCGTGTTCTAGGCCTGTAGGTGGAAATGTTGGCCATGGCTACTTTAACATGCGGTTGGATGGGAGGAAATATTCATAGATGCAGTCACTTTCATATCCCAACAAGCAATACAGCTGAATCTGAATCAGCCCATACTCAATCTTAACCACAAATCACCATAATATATACATTTTTTTTTTAACAGGAGACCTAGAAGCATAGCCAGAGACCCCCAATAGCCCTCAACTATTTTCAGCACCATTACAAACTAATATAGCCATAACTATCAAATCAATTATGCCAGGGTAAATTAATTTTGTCTTGCATGGAATATGAAATGTAGCAACTTAACCAGAACCCTGTTAGTGCAAGTACCAAAAAAAGAAAAAAAAAGAATAAAAATAGGTAAACAGGTCTATGATTCCTGATACTTTATTTGTGGTTAGTTAAGTTAAAATAAGAATTTACTTACCGATAATTCTATTTCTCATAGTCCGTAGTGGATGCTGGGACTTCCGTAAGGACCATGGGGAATAGCGGCTCCGCAGGAGACTGGGCACAAAGTAAAAGCTTTAGGACTAGCTGGTGTGCACTGGCTCCTCCCCCTATGACCCTCCTCCAAGCCTCAGTTAGGATACTGTGCCCGGACGAGCGTACACAATAAGGAAGGATTTTGAATCCCGGGTAAGACTCATACCAGCCACACCAATCACACCGTACAACCTGTGATCTGAACCCAGTTAACAGTATGATAAAACTTAGGAGCCTCTAAAAAGATGGCTCACAACAATAAACAACCCGATTTTTTGTAACAATAACTATATACAAGTATTGCAGACAATCCGCACTTGGGATGGGCGCCCAGCATCCACTACGGACAACGAGAAATAGAATTATCGGTAAGTAAATTCTTATTTTCTCTGACGTCCTAGTGGATGCTGGGACTTCCGTAAGGACCATGGGGATTATACCAAAGCTCCCAAACGGGCGGGAGAGTGCGGATGACTCTGCAGCACCGAATGAGAGAACTCCAGGTCCTCCTCAGCCAGGGTATCGAATTTGTAAAATTTTGCAAACGTGTTTGCCCCTGACCAAGTAGCTGCTCGGCAAAGTTGTAGAGCCGAGACCCCTCGGGCAGCCGCCTAAGATGAGCCCACTTTCCTTGTGGAATGGGCTTTAACAGATTTTGGCTGTGGCAGTCCTGCCACAGAATGTGCAAGCTGAATTGTACTACAAATCCAACGAGCAATCGTCTGCTTAGAAGCAGGAGCACCCAGCTTGTTGGGTGCATACAGGATAAACAGCGAGTCAGATTTTCTGACTCCAGCCGTCCTGGAAACATATATTTTCAGGGCCCTGACTACGTCCAGTAACTTGGAGTCCTCCAAGTCCCTAGTAGCCGCAGGTACCACAATAGGTTGGTTCATGTGAAACGCTGAAACCACCTTAGGGAGAAATTGAGGACGAGTCCTCAATTCTGCCCTGTCTGAATGAAAAATTAGGTAAGGGCTTTTATATGATAAAGCCGCCAATTCTGAGACACGCCTGGCTGAAGCCAGGGCTAACAGCATTACCACTTTCCATGTGAGATATTTCAAGTCCACAGTGGTGAGTGGTTCAAACCAATGTGATTTTAGGAACCCTAAAACTACATTGAGATCCCAAGGTGCCACTGGTGGCACAAAAGGAGGCTGTATATGCAGTACCCCCTTGACAAATGTCTGAACTTCAGGCACTGAAGCCAGTTCTTTCTGGAAGAAGATCGACAGGGCCGAAATTTGAACCTTAATGGATCCTAATTTTAGGCCCATAGACAGTCCTGCTTGCAGGAAATGTAAGAAACGACCCAGTTGAAATTCCTCTGTGGGGGCCTTCTTGGCCTCACACCACGCAACATATTTTCGCCAAATGCGGTGATAATGTTTCGCGGTTACATGCTTCCGGGCTTTGATCAGGGTAGGGATGACTTCATCTGGAATGCCTTTTTCCATCAGGATCCGGCGTTCAACCGCCATGCCGTCAAACGCAGCCGCGGTAAGTCTTGGAACAGACAAGGTCCCTGCTGGAGCAGGTCCTTTCTTAGTGTCCACCTTTGGTTTTTCCCAACGGTTTACAATCAGTTGGAAGACTTCTGGGTGAAGTCCCCACTCCCCCAGGTGGAGGTCGTGTCTGCTGAGGAAGTCTGCTTCCCAGTTGTCCACTCCCGGAATGAACACTGCTGACAGTGCTACCACATGATTTTCCGCCCAGCGGAGAATCCTTGCAGCTTCTGCCATTGCCCTCCTGCTTCTTTTGCCGCCCTGTCTGTTGACGTGGGCGACTGCCGTGATGTTGTCCGATTGGATCAATACCGACTGACCCTGAAGCAGAGGCCTTGCTTGACTTAGGGCATTGTAAATGGCCCTTAGTTCCAGGATATTTATGTGAAGAGACGTTTCCATGCTTGACCACAAGCCCTGGAAATTTCTTCCCTGTGTGACTGCTCCCCAGCCTCTCAGGCTGGCATCCGTGGTCACCAGCATCCAATCCTGAATGCCGAATCTGCGGCCCTCTAGAAGATGAGCCCTCTGTAACCACCACAGGAGAGACACCCTTGTCCTTGGAGATAGGGTAATCCGCTGATGCATCTGAAGATGCGATCCGGACCATTTGTCCAGCAGATCCCACTGAAACGTTCTTGCATGGAATCTTCCGAATGGAATCGCTTCGTAAGAAGCCACCATTTTTCCCAGGACTCTCGTGCATTGATGCACTGACACCTGGCCTGGTTTTAGGAGGTTCCTGACTAGCTCGGATAACTCCCTGGCCTTCTCCTCCGGGAGAAACACCTTTTTCTGGACTGTATCCAGAATCATCCCCAGGAACAGTAGACGTGTTGTTGGAATCAGCTGTGATTTTGGGATATTTAGAATCCACCCGTGCTGACGTAACACTACCTGAGACAGTGCTACTCCGAACTCTAACTGTTCCCTGCCCTTATCAGGAGATCGTCCAAGTAAGGGATAATTAAGACGCCTTTTCTTCGAAGAAGAATCATCATTTCGGCCATTACCTTGGTAAAGACCCGGGGTGCCGTGGACAATCCAAACGGCAGCGTCTGAAACTGATAATGACAGTCTTGTACCACAAACCTGAGGTACCCTTGGTGAGAAGGGAAGATTGGGACATGGAGATAAGCATCTTTGATGTCCAGAGATACCATATAGTCCCCTTCTTCCAGATTCGCTATCACTGCTCTGAGTGATTCCATCTTGAACTTGAACCTTTTTATGTAAGTGTTCAAGGATTTTAGATTTAAAATTGGTCTCACCGAGCCGTCCGGCTTCGGTACCACAAACAGCGTGGAATAATACCCCTTTCCCTGTTGTAGGAGGGGTACCTTGATTATCACCTGCTGGGAATACAGCTTGTGAATAGCTTCCAATACTGCCTCCCTGTCGGAGGGAGACGTTGGTAGAGCAGACTTCAGGAATCTTCGAGGGGGAGACGTCTCGAATTCCAATTTGTACCCCTGTGATACTACCTGCAGGATCCAGGGGTCCACTTGCGAGTGAGCCCACTGCGCGTTGAAATTTTTGAGACGGGCCCCCACCGTGCCTGAGTCCGCTTGTAAAGCCCCAGCGTCATGCTGAAGACTTGGCAGAAGCGGGGGAGGGCTTCTGCTCCTGGGAAGAGGCTGCCTGGTGCAGTCTTTTTCCTCTTCCTCTGCCCCGGGGCAGAAATGAGTGGCCTTTTGCCCGCTTGTTCTTATGGGAACGAAAGGACTGAGTTTGAAAAGACGGTGTCTTTTTCTGCTGAGAGGTGACCTGGGGTAAAAAGGTGGACTTTCCAGCCGTTGCCGTGGCCACCAGGTCTGATAGACCGACCCCAAATAACTCCTCCCCTTTATACGGCAATACTTCCATATGTCGTTTGGAATCTGCATCACCTGACCACTGTCGCGTCCATAACACCCTTCTGGCAGAAATGGACATCGCACTCACTCTTGATGCCAGGGTGCAAATATCCCTCTGTGCATCACGCATATATAGTAATGCATCCTTTAAATGCTCTATAGTTAATAATATACTGTCCCTATCCAGGGTATCAATATTTTCAGTCAGGGAGTCCGACCAAGCCACTCCAGCGCTGCACATCCAGGCTGAGGCGATTGCTGGTCGCAGTATAACACCAGTATGTGTGTATATACCTTTTAGGATATTTTCCAGCCTTCTATCAGCTGGTTCCTTGAGGGCGGCCGTATCAGGAGACGGTAACGCTACTTGTTTTGATAAGCGTGTGAGCGCCTTATCTACCCTAGGGGGTGTTTCCCAACGTGCCCTAACCTCTGGCGGGAAAGGGTATAGTGCCAATAATTTGTTAGAAATCAGCAGTTTTTTATCGGGGGAAACCCACGCCTTATCACACACCTCATTTAATTCATCTGATTCAGGAAAAACTACTGGTAGTTTTTTCACACCCCACATAATACCCTTTTTTGTGGTACTTGTAGTGTCAGAAATGTTCAATGCCTCCTTCATCGCCGTGATCATGTAACGTGTGGCCCTACTGGACATTACGTTCGTCTCCTCACCGTCGACACTGGATTCAGTATCCGTGTCTGGGTCTGTGTCGACCATCTGAGGTAACGGGCGTTTTAGCGCCCCTGACGGTGTCTGAGACGCCTGAATAGGCACTAACTGATTTGCCGGCTGTCTCATGTCGTCAACAGTTTTTTGCAAAGTGCTGACATTGTCACGTAATTCTTTAAATACAACCATCCAGTCAGGTGTCGACTCCCTAGGGGGTGACATCACTAACACAGGCAATTGCTCTGCTTCCACATCATTTTCCTCCTCATACATGTCGACACAATCGTACCGACACCCAGCACACACACAGGGAATGCTCTGACAGAGGATAGGACCCCACTAGCCCTTTGGGGAGACAGAGGGAGAGTTTGCCAGCACACACCAGAGCGCTATATATATTCAGGGATAACCTTATATAAGTGTTACTCCCTTTATAGCTGCTGTATTATATATTAGCTGCCAATAGTGCCCCCCTCTCTTGTTTTACCCTGTTTCTGTAGTGTAGTCTGCAGGGGAGAGTCAGGGAGCCGTCCTTCCAGCGGAGCTGTGAAAGAAAATGGCGCTTGTGTGCTGAGGAGATAGGCTCCGCCCCCTTCACGGCGGCCTTTTCTCCCGCTTTTTTCTGGAAAACTGGCAGGGGTTAAATGCATCCATATAGCCCAGGAGCTATATGTGATGCATTTCTTTAGCCACATAAGGTTTTTATCAAGTTTTATTGCGTCTCAGGGCGCTCCCCCCCAGCGCCCTGCACCCTCAGTGACCAGAGTGTGAAGTGTGCTGAGAGCAATGGCGCACAGCTGCAGTGCTGTGCGCTACCTTATCTGAAGACAGGAACGTCTTCTGCCGCCGCTTTCTCCGGACCTCTTCGCTCTTCTGGCTCTGTAAGGGGGCTGGCGGCGCGGCTCCGGGACCCATCCAGGCTGAACCTGTGATCGTCCCTCTGGAGCTAATGTCCAGTAGCCAAGAAGCCCAATCCACTCTGCACGCAGGTGAGTTCGCTTCTTCTCCCCTTAGTCCCGCGCTGCAGTGAGCCTGTTGCCAGCAGGACTCACTGAAAATAAAAAACCTAAGTATACTTTTACTTCTAAGCAGCTCAGGAGAGCCACCTAGATTGCACCCTTCTCGGCCGGGCACAAAATCTTAACTGAGGCTTGGAGGAGGGTCATAGGGGGAGGAGCCAGTGCACACCAGCTAGTCCTAAAGCTTTTACTTTGTGCCCAGTCTCCTGCGGAGCCGCTATTCCCCATGGTCCTTACGGAAGTCCCAGCATCCACTAGGACGTCAGAGAAAGAAAAGATAATACTTGAATGGACGTAGTCTATCGTCAGCTTCAGTTGGATGGCATAGCTGCAATCGCTTCCTTTTTACAAAGCTTGTGGGTAGGTATGGACATAAACGCCTGATGGTCAATAGTTTAACCAACAATGGTTGAGGTCTGATGTTTCTCCGATATCGATGATTGAGCTTTAATGGTTACATGACGTGTTAGCAGAATTTTTCCCCCATATCGCTTAGCCATGTCTTATCAATACCAAACCCTCAGCCCTGCCTTCGCTCTATGCTTTTGCCCGCCAAGGTTACATGTCCATACCTGGGCCACCTTTTGATGGTTTTCATTGATGGTTTCCTGCCGTCAATGAAAGGCACTGGTGAACCATTCAATGGCCATCTTTGTTGGAGGGCGCTGGAGAAGTCGCCACAATGTCCTTCATGAGTGTTAGCTCACCATTACAGAGGGGTTCTGTATTTAATACCGGCTGTGACCCTTACAGAGACGGTGGAGGAGATATATATCTATACAATTACTGTTACATAGGATATGTGCGTCCCATCATTCTTAAAGACTGCCTGGCATGGAAACCCTGTGTCACATCTTCTACCTATCTCCCAAGGCCTGTCTACACTGCATGGTGATGCTACAGGGATTTCCTATAGCATCTGGTGAAGCTGAAATATTCTGGATGGTTGTTGGCCTCTAGAGGTCCAGCCAGTAGTCACTCACAATGTGTCCATGTCGCTGTAATATACACATTATCACTTATTAAAAGTTGTGACTATACATTATGATACATATGCACAAATTTAGGAACAGGATGAGTTCTCGTATACATGGAGAGCACTCAGTTACCATCAAATTAAATGGAAACTAGAAGTATTACCTAATTATTTGATCATCTAGAAGCCAATACAATATGGAGGTCAATTTTGCTGTCAACTTCATATGACCGTCATACACTCTAGACCGGTTTCCAAAGAATCAAAGGCAGTTAGGGAAGACGGATGTCTATCACAAGAAGACAGCAACACTCTGTTCTTATGCAGTTAGACTTATTTTAAGCATTACAGAAAACATAAACATTGAGGCAGAGTCCTCTCCACATGCTGACGCGTTTCACACCTAAAATAAGAATTTACTTACCGATAATTCTATTTCTCGTAGTCCGTAGTGGATGCTGGGAACTCCGTAAGGACCGTGGGGAATAGCGGCTCCGCAGGAGACTGGGCACAAAAGTAAAGCTTTAGGACTACCTGGTGTGCACTGGCTCCTCCCCTTATGACCCTCCTCCAAGCCTCAGTTAGGATACTGTGCCCGGACGAGCGTACACAATTAGGAAGGATTTTGAATCCCGGGTAAGACTCATACCAGCCACACCAATCACACCGTACAACTTGTGATCTGAACCCAGTTAACAGCATGATAACAGAGGAGCCTCTGGAAAGATGGCTCACAACAACAATAACCCGATTTAGTTAACAATAACTATGTACAAGTATTGCAGACAATCCGCACTTGGGATGGGTGCTCAGCATCCACTACGGACTACGAGAAATAGAATTATCGGTAACTAAATTCTTATTTTCTCTGACGTCCTAGTGGATGCTGGGAACTCCGTAAGGACCATGGGGATTATACCAAAGCTCCCAAACGGGCGGAGAGTGCGGATGACTCTGCAGCACCGAATGAGAGAATTCCAGGTCCTCCTCAGCCAGGGTATCAAATTTGTAGAATTTAGCAAACGTGTTTGCCCCTGACCAACTAGCTGCTCGGCAAAGTTGTAAAGCCGAGACCCCTCGGGCAGCCGCCCAAGATGAGCCCACCTTCCTTGTGGAATGGGCTTTCACAGATTTTTGCTGTGGCAGGCCTGCCACAGAATGTGCAAGCTGAATTGTACTACAAATCCAACGAGCAATAGTCTGCTTAGAAGCAGGAGCACCCAGCTTGTTGGGTGCATACAGGATAAACAGGGAGTCAGATTTTCTGACTCCAGCCGTCCTGGAAACATATATTTTCAGGGCCCTGACAACGTCTAGCAACTTGGAGTCCTCCAAGTCCCTAGTAGCCGCAGGTACCACAATAGGCTGGTTCAGGTGAAACGCTGAAACCACCTTAGGGAGAAATTGTGGACGAGTCCTCAATTCTGCCCTGTCCGTATGAAAAATCAGGTAAGGGCTTTTATAAGATAAAGCCGCCAATTCTGACACGCGCCTGGCCGAAGCCAGGGCCAACAGCATGACCACTTTCCATGTGAGATATTTCAAATCCACAGATTTAAGCGGTTCAAACCAATGTGATTTTAGGAACCCCAAAACTACATTGAGATCCCAAGGTGCCACTGGAGGCACAAAAGGAGGCTGTATATGCAGCACCCCCTTGACAAACGTCTGAACTTCAGGAACTGAAGCCAGTTCTTTCTGGAAGAAAATCGACAGGGCCGAAATCTGAACCTTAATGGATCCTAATTTTAGGCCCATAGACACTCCTGTTTGCAGGAAATGCAGGAATCGACCCAGTTGAAATTCCTCCGTTGGGGCCTTCCTGGCCTCGCACCACGCAACATATTTCCGCCAAATGCGGTGATAATGGTTTGCGGTCACATCCTTCCTGGCTTTGATCAGGGTAGGAATGACTTCTTCCGGAATGCCTTTTTCCTTCAGGATCCGGCGTTCAACCGCCATGCCGTCAAACGCAGCCGTGGTAAGTCTTGGAACAGACAGGGTCCTTGCTGGAGCAGGTCCCTTCTTAGAGGTAGAGGCCACGGGTCCTCTGTGAGCATCTCTTGAAGTTCCGGGTACCAAGTCCTTCTTGGCCAATCCGGAGCCACGAGTATAGTTCTTACTCCTCTCCGTCTTATAATTCTCAGTACCTTGGGTATGAGAGGCAGAGGAGGGAAACACATACACTGACTGGTACACCCATGGTGTTACCAGAGCGTCCACAGCTATTGCCTGAGGGTCCCTTGACCTGGCGCAATACCTGTCCAATTTTTTGTTGAGGCGGGACGCCATCATGTCCACCTTTGGTTTTTTTCCAACGGTTTACAATCATGTGGAAGACTTCTGGGTGAAGTCTCCACTCTCCCGGGTGGAGGTCGTGCCTGCTGAGGAAGTCTGCTTCCCAGTTGTCCACTCCCGGAATGAACACTGCTGACAGTGCTATCACATGATTTTCCGCCCAGCGAAGAATCCTTGCAGCTTCTGCCATTGCCCTCCTGCTTCTTGTGCCGCCCTGTCTGTTCACGTGGGCGACTGCCGTGATGTTGTCCGACTGGATCAGCACCGGCTGACCTTGAAGCAGAGGTCTTGCTTGGCTTAGGGCATTGTAAATGGCCCTCAGCTCCAGGATATTTATGTGAAGTGATGTCTCCAGGCTTGACCACAAGCCCTGGAAATTTCTTCCCTGTGTGACTGCTCCCCAGCCTCGCAGGCTGGCATCCGTGGTCACCAGGACCCAGTCCTGAATGCCGAATCTGCGGCCCTCTAGAAGATGAGCACTCTGCAACCACCACAGGAGAGACACCCTTGTCTTTGGTGACAGGGTTATCCGCTGATGCATCTGAAGATGCGATCCGGACCATTTGTCCAGCTGGTCCCACTGGAAAGTTCTTGCGTGGAATCTGCCGAAAGGGATTGCTTCGTAGGAAGCCACCATTTTTTCCCAGGACCCTTGTGCATTGATGCACTGACACTTGGCCTGGTTTTAGGAGGTTTCTGACTAGTTCGGATAACTCCCTGGCTTTCTCCTCCGGGAGAAACACCTTTTTCTGGACTGTGTCCAGGATCATCCCTAGGAATAGAAGACGTGTCGTCGGGATCAGCTGCGATTTTGGAATATTGAGAATCCAACCGTGCTGCCGCAACACTACTTGAGATAGTGCTACCCCGACTACCAATTGTTCCCTGGATCTTGCCCTTATCAGGAGATCGTCCAAGTACGGGATAACTAAAACTCCCTTCCTTCGAAGGAGTATCATCATTTCGGCCATTACCTTGGTAAAGACCCGGGGTGCCGTGGACAAACCAAACGGCAGCGTCTGAAACTGATAGTGACAGTTCTGTACCACAAACCTGAGGTATCCTTGGTTAGAAGGGTAAATAGGGACATGGAGGTAAGCCTCCTTGATGTCCAAAGACACCATATAATCCCTTTCTTCCAAGTTCGCAATCACCGCTCTGAGTGACTCCATCTTGAATTTGAACCTGTGTATGTAAGTGTTCAAGGATTTCAGATTTAAAATAGGTCTCACCGAGCCGTCCGGCTTCGGTACCACAAACAGCGTGGAATAATACCCCTGTCCCTGTTGCAGGAGGGGTATCTTGATTATCACCTGCTGGGAATACAGCTTGTGAATGGCTTCCAATACCGCCTCCCTGTCGGAGGGAGACGTCGGTAAAGCAGACTTTAGGGGAGTGCCTGAGCCCGCTTGTAAAGCCCCAGCGTCATGCTGATGACTTGGCAGAAACGGGAGAGGGCTTCTGTTCCTGGGAACTGGCTGTTTGCTGCAGCCTTTTTCCTCTCCCTCTGCCACGGGGCAGAAATGAGGAGCCTTTTGCCCGCTTGCCCTTATGGGGCCGAAAGGACTGCGCCTGATAATACGGCGTCTTCTTATGTTGAGAGGCTACCTGGGGTAAAAATGTGGATTTCCCAGCAGTTGCCGTGGCCACAGGTCTGATAGACCTACCCCAAATAACGCCTCCCCTTTGTAAGGCAATACTTCCATATGCCTTTTGGAATCAGCATCACCTGACCACTGCCTCGTCCATAACCCTCTTCTGGCAGAAATGGACAGCGCACTTACTCTTGATGCCAGTCGGCAAATATCCCTCTGTGCATCACGCATATATAGAAATGCATCTTTCAAATGCTCTATAGTCAGTAATATACTGTCCCTATCTAGGGTATCAATATTGTCAGTCAGGGAATCCGACCAAGCCACCCCAGCACTGCACATCCAGGCTGAGGCGATTGCTGGTCGCAGTATAACACCCGTGTGAGTGTATATACATTTTAGGATATTCTCCTGCTTTCTGTCAGCAGGTTCCTTAAGGGCGGCCGTATCAGGAGACGGTAGTGCCACCTGTTTTGACAAACGTGTGAGCGCTTTATCCACCTTAGGGGGTGTTTCCCAACGTGCCCTATCCTCTGGCGGGAAGGGGTATGATGCTAATAACCTTTTAGGAATTATCATTTTTTTATCGGGGGAAACCCACGCTTCATCACACACTTCATTTAATTCCTCAGATGCAGGAAAAACTACAGGCAGTTTTTTTTTCTCACCCAACATAATACCCTTTTTAGTGGTACTTGTATTATCAGAAATATGTAAAACATTTTTCATAGCATCAATCATGTAACGTGTGGCCCTACTGGAAGTCACATTCGTCTCTTCATCGTCGACACTGGAGTCAGTATCCGTGTCGGCGTCTGTATCTGCCATCTGAGGTAACGGGCGTTTTAGAGCCCCTGATGGCTTTTGAGACGCCTAGACAGGCACGAGCTGAGTAGCCGGCTGTCGCATGTCATCAACCGTCTTTTGTAAAGAGCTGACACTGTCACGTAATTCCTTCCATAAGCTCAGCCACTCTGGTGTCGACTCCCTAGGGGGTGACATCTCCATTACAGGCAATTGCTCCGCCTCCACACCATTTTCCTCCTCATACATGTCGACACAATCGTACCGACACACAGCACACACACAGGGAATGCTCTGATAGAGGACAGGACCCCACTAGCCCTTTGGGGAGACAGAGGGAGAGTATGCCAGCACACACCAGAGCGCTATATATATACAGGGATAACCTTATAGAAGTGTTTTTCCCCTTATAGCTGCTGTTTTATTTATACTGCGCTTAATTAGTGCCCCCCTCTCTTGTTTTACCCTTTTCTGTAGTGCAGGACTGCAGGGGAGAGTCAGGGAGACGTCCTTCCAGCGAAGCTGTGAGGGAAAATGGCGCCCGTGTGCTGAGGAGATAGGCTCCGCCCCCTTCTCGGCTGACTTTTCTCCCGCTTTTTGCTGTATTCTGGCAGGGGTTAAAATACATCCATATAGCCCTGGGGGTTATATGTGATGTATTTTCGCCAGCCAAGGTGTTTCTATTGCTGCTCAGGGCGCCCCCCCCCCCAGCGCCCTGCACCCTCAGTGACCGGAGTGTGAAGTGTGCCTGAGGAGCAATGGCGCACAGCTGCAGTGCTGTGCGCTACCTTGGTGAAGACTGATGTCTTCTGCCGCCGATTTTCCGGACCTCTTCTTGCTTCTGGCTCTGTAAGGGGGCCGGCGGCGCGGCTCTGGGACCGGACTCCGAGGCTGGGCCTGTGTTCGGTCCCTCTGGAGCTAATGGTGTCCAGTAGCCAAGAAGCCCAAGCTGGCTGCAAGCAGGCAGGTTCGCTTCTTCTCCCCTTAGTCCCTCGATGCAGTGAGCCTGTTGCCAGCAGGTCTCACTGAAAATAAAAAACCTAAAACTAAACTTTTACTAAGAAACTCAGGAGAGCCTCCTAGAATGCACCCTTCTCGGCCGGGCACAAAAATCTAACTGAGGCTTGGAGGAGGGTCATAGGGGAAGGATCCAGTGCACACCAGGTAGTCCTAAAGCTTTACTTTTGTGCCCAGTCTCCTGCGGAGCCGCTATTCCCCATGGTCCTTACGGAGTTCCCAGCATCCACTAGGACGTCAGAGAAATATTGGTTATCGCAACTCTTTGTTTAAGCAATGCACATGGAAGGAGAGTCCTCTCCACATTTTAATGCGTTACCCACCTAAACATTGGTCATCGCAACTCTTTGTTTAAGCAATACACATGGAAGGAGAGTCCTCTCCACAAGCTGACGCGTTTCACACCTAAACATTGGTTATAGCAACTCTTTGCTTAAGCAATATTCAGACAAGAAATGCATCAGTGTCAATGGTGGGTGGAATTTCCCTCCAGGTTTCTGTGCTTTTGTTACAATAAATGAAACTGCTGGTATACTGTATGTTAAGCCTACAGCAGCCTTTTCATTCTTGTATACTTGGGGAAAGATAGAAACTAGAAGAAAAGCAGCATGTAGAAATATATTTTCCATGGTAATCGCTGGTTATGCCTTGTTTGATTTGGGGGTGGGGAGTGTTGGACTGGGGCATGTAGGGCCCACCGGGGGCAATGCAGTGGTAGGGACCCATGTTTAGGGGTGTGGCCAGTCTCTAGAGGGGGTGTGCCCAGCCACCACATTGGTTTGCCTGACCATTTTGCAAGACTTGGTCGTCTAGATAAATATATACAGTAAATACTGTAGTGTATGCAAGATAATGTACTAGATTAGTAACAGCACAGTCTGGAACCTGATCCCTAGAGGAGTGGGGGGCCCCCAGGCAGTAGGGCCCACCGGTGGTTTTCCCTGTACCCCTGTGGGCCAGTCCAACCCTGGTGGTGGGGTGGTCAAGGTGGGGTACGTAGCTCTATAACAGATGAGAACCACAGTTTGCCAGAACCTGCTGTAAACAGATAAATATGCAAAACAAAACAAAAAATAAGGAAAGTTCTTAAACAATGAGATGAGCGCCGGAAATTTTTCGGGTTTTGTGTTTTGGTTTTGGGTTCGGTTCCGCGGCCGTGTTTTGGGTTCGACCGCGTTTTGGCAAAACCTCACCGAATTTTTTTTGTCGGATTCGGGTGTGTTTTGGATTCGGGTGTTTTTTTCAAAAAACCCTAAAAAACAGCTTAAATCATAGAATTTGGGGGTCATTTTGATCCCAAAGTATTATTAACCTCAAAAAAACCATAATTTCCACTCATTTTCAGTCTATTCTGAATACCTCACACCTCACAATATTATTTTTAGTCCTAAAATTTGCACCGAGGTCGCTGTGTGAGTAAGATAAGCGACCCTAGTGGCCGACACAAACACCGGGCCCATCTAGGAGTGGCACTGCAGTGTCACGCAGGATGTCCCTTCCAAAAAACCCTCCCCAAACAGCACATGACGCAAAGAAAAAAAGAGGCGCAATGAGGTAGCTGTGTGAGTAAGATAAGCGACCCTAGTGGCCGACACAAACACCGGGCCCATCTAGGAGTGGCACTGCAGTGTCACGCAGGATGTCCCTTCCAAAAAACCCTCCCCAAACAGCACATGACGCAAAGAAAAAAAGAGGCGCAATGAGGTAGCTGACTGTGTGAGTAAGATAAGCGACCCTAGTGGCCGACACAAACACCGGGCCCATCTAGGAGTGGCACTGCAGTGTCACGCAGGATGTCCCTTCCAAAAAACCCTCCCCAAACAGCACATGACGCAAAGAAAAAAAGAGGCGCAATGAGGTAGCTGACTGTGTGAGTAAGATAAGCGACCCTAGTGGCCGACACAAACACCGGGCCCATCTAGGAGTGGCACTGCAGTGTCACGCAGGATGGCCCTTCCAAAAAACCCTCCCCAAACAGCACATGACGCAAAGAAAAAAAGAGGCGCAATGAGGTAGCTGACTGTGTGAGTAAGATAAGCGACCCTAGTGGCCGACACAAACACCAGGCCCATCTAGGAGTGGCACTGCAGTGTCACGCAGGATGGCCCTTCCAAAAAACCCTCCCCAAACAGCACATGACGCAAAAGAAAAAGAAAAGAAAAAAGAGGTGCAAGATGGAATTGTCCTTGGGCCCTCCCACCCACCCTTATGTTGTATAAACAAAACAGGACATGCACACTTTAACCAACCCATCATTTCAGTGACAGGGTCTGCCACACGACTGTGACTGATATGACGGGTTGGTTTGGACCCCCCCCAAAAAAGAAGCAATTAATCTCTCCTTGCACAAACTGGCTCTACAGAGGCAAGATGTCCACCTCATCATCATCCTCCGATATATCACCGTGTACATCCCCCTCCTCACAGATTATCAATTCGTCCCCACTGGAATCCACCATCTCAGCTCCCTGTGTACTTTGTGGAGGCAATTGCTGCTGGTCAATGTCTCCGCGGAGGAATTGATTATAATTCATTTTAATGAACATCATCTTCTCCACATTTTCTGGATGTAACCTCGTACGCCGATTGCTGACAAGGTGAGCGGCGGCACTAAACACTCTTTCGGAGTACACACTTGTGGGAGGGCAACTTAGGTAGAATAAAGCCAGTTTGTGCAAGGGCCTCCAAATTGCCTCTTTTTCCTGCCAGTATAAGTACGGACTGTGTGACGTGCCTACTTGGATGCGGTCACTCATATAATCCTCCACCATTCTTTCAATGTTGAGAGAATCATATGCAGTGACAGTAGACGACATGTCCGTAATCGTTGTCAGGTCCTTCAGTCCGGACCAGATGTCAGCATCAGCAGTCGCTCCAGACTGCCCTGCATCACCGCCAGCGGGTGGGCTCGGAATTCTGAGCCTTTTCCTCGCACCCCCAGTTGCGGGAGAATGTGAAGGAGGAGATGTTGACAGGTCGCGTTCCGCTTGACTTGACAATTTTCTCACCAGCAGGTCTTTCAACCCCAGCAGACTTGTGTCTGCCGGAAAGAGAGATCCAAGGTAGGCTTTAAATCTAGGATCGAGCATGGTGGCCAAAATGTAGTGCTCTGATTTCAACAGATTGACCACCCGTGAATCCTTGTTAAGCGAATTAAGGGCTCCATCCACAAGTCCCACATGCCTAGCGGAATCGCTCCGTGTTAGCTCCTCCTTCAATGTCTCCAGCTTCTTCTGCAAAAGCCTGATGAGGGGAATGACCTGACTCAGGCTGGCAGTGTCTGAACTGACTTCACGTGTGGCAAGTTCAAAGGGCATCAGAACCTTGCACAACGTTGAAATCATTCTCCACTGCGCTTGAGACAGGTGCATTCCACCTCCTATATCGTGCTCAATTGTATAGGCTTGAATGGCCTTTTGCTGCTCCTCCAACCTCTGAAGCATATAGAGGGTTGAATTCCACCTCGTTACCACTTCTTGCTTCAGATGATGGCAGGGCAGGTTCAGTAGTTTTTGGTGGTGCTCCAGTCTTCTGTACGTGGTGCCTGTACGCCGAAAGTGTCCCGCAATTCTTCTGGCCACCGACAGCATCTCTTGCACGCCCCTGTCGTTTTTTAAAAAATTCTGCACCACCAAATTCAAGGTATGTGCAAAACATGGGACGTGCTGGAATTTGCCCATATTTAATGCACACACAATATTGCTGGCGTTGTCCGATGCCACAAATCCACAGGAGAGTCCAATTGGGGTAAGCCATTCCGCGATGATCTTCCTCAGTTGCCGTAAGAGGTTTTCAGCTGTGTGCGTATTCTGGAAACCGGTGATACAAAGCGTAGCCTGCCTAGGAAAGAGTTGGCGTTTGCGAGATGCTGCTACTGGTGCCGCCGCTGCTGTTCTTGCGGCGGGAGTCCATACATCTACCCAGTGGGCTGTCACAGTCATATAGTCCTGACCCTGCCCTGCTCCACTTGTCCACATGTCCGTGGTTAAGTGGACATTGGGTACAACTGCATTTTTTAGGACACTGGTGAGTCTTTTTCTGACGTCCGTGTACATTCTCGATATCGCCTGCCTAGAGAAGTGGAACCTAGATGGTATTTGGTAACGGGGGCACACTGCCTCAATAAATTGTCTAGTTCCCTGTGAACTAACGGCGGATACCGGACGCACGTCTAACACCAACATAGTTGTCAAGGCCTCAGTTATCCGCTTTGCAGCAGGATGACTGCTGTGATATTTCATCTTCCTCGCAAAGGACTGTTGAACAGTCAATTTCTTACTGGAAGTAGTACAAGTGGGCTTACGACTTCCCCTCTGGGATGACCATCGACTCCCAGCAGCAACAACAGCAGCGCCAGCAGCAGTAGGCGTTACACGCAAGGATGCATCGGAGGAATCCCAGGCAGGAGAGGAATCATCAGAATTGCCAGTGACATGGCCTGCAGGACTATTGGCATTCCTGGGGAAGGAGGAAATTGACACTGAGGGAGTTGGTGGGGTGGTTTGCGTGAGCTTGGTTACAAGAGGAAGGGATTTACTGGTCAGTGGACTGCTTCCGCTGTCGGCCAAAGTTTTTGAACTTGTCACTGACTTATTATGAATGCGCTGCAGGTGACGTATAAGGGAGGATGTTCCGAGGTGGTTAACGTCCTTACCCCTACTTATTACAGCTTGACAAAGGGAACACACGGCTTGACAAATGTTGTCCGCATTTCTGGTGAAATACTTCCACACCGAAGAGCTGATTTTTTTGGTATTTTCACCAGGCATGTCAACGGCCATATTCCTCCCATGGACAACAGGTGTCTCCCCGGGTGCCTGACTTAAACAAACCACCTCACCATCAGAATCCTCCTGGTCAATTTCCTCCCCAGCGCCAGCAACACCCATATCCTCCTCATCCTGGTGTACTTCAACACTGACATCTTCAATCTGACTATCAGGAACTGGACTGCGGGTGCTCCTTCCAGCACTTGCAGGGGGCGTGCAAATGGTGGAAGGCGCATGCTCTTCACGTCCAGTGTTGGGAAGGTCAGGCATCGCAACCGACACAATTGGACTCTCCTTGTGGATTTGGGATTTCGAAGAACGCACAGTTCTTTGCTGTGCTTTTTCCAGCTTGAGTCTTTTCATTTTTCTAGCGAGAGGCTGAGTGCTTCCATCCTCATGTGAAGCTGAACCACTAGCCATGAACATAGGCCAGGGCCTCAGCCGTTCCTTGCCACTCCGTGTGGTAAATGGCATATTGGCAAGTTTACGCTTCTCCTCCGACAATTTTATTTTAGGTTTTGGAGTCCTTTTTTTACTGATATTTGGTGTTTTGGATTTGACATGCTCTGTACTATGACATTGGGCATCGGCCTTGGCAGACGACGTTGCTGGCATTTCATCGTCTCGGCCATGACTAGTGGCAGCAGCTTCAGCACGAGGTGGAAGTGGATCTTGATCTTTCCCTAATTTTGGAACCTCAACATTTTTGTTCTCCATATTTTAATAGGCACAACTAAAAGGCACCTCAGGTAAACAATGGAGATGGATGGATACTAGTATACAATTATGGATGGACTGCCGAGTGCCGACACAGAGGTAGCTACAGCCGTGGACTACCGTACTGTACTGTGTCTGCTGCTAATATAGACTGGTTGATAAAGAGATGTAGTATGTATGTATAAAGAAGAAAGAAAAAAAAACCACGGGTAGGTGGTATACAATTATGGACGGACTGCCGAGTGCCGACACAGAGGTAGCTACAGCCGTGGACTACCGTACTGTACTGTGTCTGCTGCTAATATAGACTGGATGATAATGAGATGTAGTATGTATAAAGAAGAAAGAAAAAAAAACCACGGGTAGGTGGTATACAATTATGGATGGACTGCCGAGTGCCGACACAGAGGTAGCTACAGCCATGGACTACCGTACTGTACTGTGTCTGCTGCTAATATAGACTGGATGATATCGAGATGTAGTATGTATAAAGAAGAAAAAAAAAACCACGGGTAGGTGGTATACAATTATGGATGGACTGCCGAGTGCCGACACAGAGGTAGCTACAGCCGTGGACTACCGTACTGTACTGTGTCTGCTGCTAATATAGACTGGATGATAATGAGATGTAGTATGTATAAAGAAGAAAGAAAAAAAAAACCACGGGTAGGTGGTATACAATTATGGACGGACTGCCGAGTGCCGACACAGAGGTAGCTACAGCCGTGGACTACCGTACTGTACTGTGTCTGCTGCTAATATAGACTGGTTGATAATGAGATGTAGTATGTATAAAGAAGAAAGAAAAAAAAACCACGGGTAGGTGGTATACAATTATGGATGGACTGCCGAGTGCCGACACAGAGGTAGCTACAGCCGTGGACTACCGTACTGTACTGTGTCTGCTGCTAATATAGACTGGATGATAATGAGATGTAGTATGTATAAAGAAGAAAAAAAAAACCACGGGTAGGTGGTATACAATTATGGATGGACTGCCGAGTGCCGACACAGAGGTAGCTACAGCCGTGGACTACCGTACTGTACTGTGTCTGCTGCTAATATAGACTGGATGATAATGAGATGTAGTATGTATGTATAAAGAAGAAAGAAAAAAAAAACACGGGTAGGTGGTATACAATTATGGATGGACTGCCGAGTGCCGACACAGAGGTAGCTACAGCCGTGAACTACCGTACTGTGTCTGCTGCGACTGGATGATAAATAATGATATAAAAAATATATATATATCACTACTGCAGCCGGACAGGTATATATTATATAATGACGGACCTGCTGGACACTGTCTGTCAGCAGAATGAGTTTTTTATAGAATAAAAAAACACCACACAAGTCACACGACGAGTGTTTAACTTTTTCAGGCAATCACAATATAGTATACTATACTGGTGGTCAGTGTGGTCAGGTCACTGGTCAGTCACACTGGCAGTGGCACTCCTGCAGCAAAAGTGTGCACTGTTTAATTTTAATAATATGTACTCCTGGCTCTGCTATAACCTATAACTGCTCCCCAGTCTCCCCCACAATTAAGCTGTGTGAGCACAGTCAGATATTATACATAGATGATGCAGCACACTGGGCTGAGCACAGATATGGTATGTGACTGAGTCACTGTGTATCGTTTTTTTCAGGCAGAGAACGGATTATATTAAATAAAACTGCACTGGTGGTCACTGGTCAGTGGTCAGTCACTAGTAAACTCTGCACTCTCTAGTACTCCTAAGCTCCAGTAAATCAAGTGTCTCTGTCTCAATCTCACTCTCTCTCTTCTAATCTAAATGGAGAGGACGCCAGCCACGTCCTCTCCCTATCAATCTCAATGCACGTGTGAAAATGGCGGCGACGCGCGGCTCCTTATATAGAATCCGAGTCTCGCGATAGAATCCGAGCCTCGCGAGAATCCGACAGCGTCATGATGACGTTCGGGCGCGCTCGGGTTAACCGAGCAAGGCGGGAAGATCCGAGTCGCTCGGATCCGTGTAAAAAAAGCTGAAGTTCGGGCGGGTTCGGATTCCGAGGAACCGAACCCGCTCATCTCTATTAAACATGTGGAGGAAATAATGTCACTTCTTTCAGGTCAACCTTGTGTCAAGTATCCAGAGTGGCCCAGTGGGGGTAAGTGCATCTACACAAGACATCTGCAAATGTATCACCCACATAATGAAAACCACATGCTCCCTCTATTTGCTTCTAACTAACCAGCTCAAATGCGTAGGGATTTTAAAATGGCCATCTTTATGTAATATCACACACAGCAATACAATCATACATCATCAACAGAAATGACACCCAAAAGTTCTGTGGTTAAGGTAAAATATTAAAAACAGTGTGTCTCCATAAATCAATTGTACTACAATTGTTTACTTTCTTCTAATGTTGTGTAAATCTATCTTAACCTTGGTAAAATCCACTTGCTGACTGACAACCAATTCTCATCACAGACACTTACAGCTCATGGTGATTTGCCAGAGTTTCTGCCAGATTAAACCCTTGTTCCTTGTTTGCAACAATTACCTATGTCTAATTATTGACACGAGGGGTAAAATCATACTTGCCTACCTGACCCTCTCCATGAGGAAGAAAATGCTCTGTTCCTGGACTTTCCTGGTAATGTATGATTGCCATCACCTGTGGTGAAACACCTTTCTTACCAACTCACTAGCTCACCACAGGTGATGGCAATCATACATTACCAGGAAAGTCCAGGAACAGAGCATTTTCTCCCTCATGGAGAGGGTCAGGTAGGCAAGTATGGGTAAAATTAATAAAACGGGAGTTCTATTTAAGATGGGATGTTGCCTACAGCAACCAATCAGATTCTACTTCTCATTTATCTAGCACCTTCTAGAAGATAATACGTGGAATCTGACTCGTTGCTATGGGCAACATCCTATCTTAAATAGAACTTCCATCTTAGTAAATATACCCCCTAGAGTCTGCACTGTTAGTGTGCCTTGAGGACCGTGGTTGGGAATGCCTGGTCTAGGGCCTAGACCAGGCATTCCCAACCACGGTCCTCAAGGCACACTAACAGTGCAGGTTTTAGTGATTTCCAGGCTTCAGCACAGGTGACTTAATTAGTAGCTCAGTTATTTTGATTTAACCATCTGTGCTGCAGCCTGGATATCACTAAAACCTGCACTGTTGGTGTGCCTTGAGGACCCTGGTTGGGAATGCCTGCCCTAGACTGAGTATTTGACCAGACAGTAAAGCCCATTACTCCCAACTTCCCAACTTGCTGCAACTTCAAATTTATTTTTCACTCCCTTCTGTGCTTTTCACTTGTGTATCACTATTACCAAAGTTGTCTATTTTGTACCTCTAATATATGACCCTGCTCTGCTTTGCTCTTTACATTAGATACAGACAGTATTACAGATACATCAACTATTTACCTTATCTTAGGAAAGCAAAAATGATCATCTCTGCATAATGCCCTAAAAGAAATGGCTGAAAAGCACAGACGTAAGCTAGAAAAATACTCTATTCGGCGAAAGTTACAGGAAGAAGTATTCATTGTAAATCAAATAATCTGATGGTCAATAAATTTGTCTGGCTTGCTGTGTCTGTTGGGCCTCAATGAGTTAATGGGAATAATTGCATCGCTGCTCTCTGCCCGCGCCACCATCCGGTTTGCATACCAATATTTTTGCCTCGGGTATCGGCAAACATCCTGGCTATAAGAAAGAGGATGCTGAACTGTTAAGGATTGTTATAGCAAACAAGACCAACAAAAATCTATAATCCTATCGACAGGAAAAAAGTTTGTTGGAGTACGCCATCATTTAAAGCACTCTAAATCTGTGCTGTGTGTACGTGCATTTTACAGCGCCATGGAACACTAAAGATTTTAGGAGTTAAATGACTCCTTTCCATTAATTTGCATCTGGTGCTTTTAGTGAGTTTTTTTTTTCCTGAAAAGTTGGCAGAGAAGCCGGTTTTCCATAATGCAAGCATTTGGGAATTGTGAGCGGAATGAAGCTGATCCAATCTCCTGACTGCGACATGAATTTTCATTAATTACAACCTTGTCAGCAAAAGCATTATCGAAGCTGAATATGAAAATGTTAATGAGTCCTCATTTACATATTTTTCTTTGTTGGAATGTCATTAATTATTACATTTTATGATGATGAATGCAGCTGTCGATGCTCTCCGATGCATAATTAGCCATCAGAATGCGAAGAGTCGATCAGCATTTTATGTGGGGGGTGTGGGGGGGAAGAAGGGGGAAAAAAAACTATTTTTTTTACCTATCCTGCCTATTCCCACCCACTAATAAATAACCCAACGTTATAAAAAAAAACAAAATACCCCCGAAACACAACAAAAAGAAGTAATGAGAAACCATTCCGAAAGAAACTTTATGGCGGTGACGCCAGCTCTGCGGTCATACCTTACAAAAACTTGCAATCTCCCCCAACCCCACCCCCCCTCAAAAAAAAATACAAAAAAAAAATACAAAATAAGCACATTATCTTTTCGTTTTCACACATTCATACAAAGGGAGCGGTTCTTAATAAAAAAAAATCGTTATTTCAGTTTAATTAATGCCATGCTTAATTATAACACCATGATGTCAGCGATTTTAATTAAGTATTGGCTCCGGTACAAAAAAAATTCCACTCTGCAGCAAGTCACTTCTCAGATTTATGCAAATTGCATAAAGGAGATGCAGATTTTATAGGTTGACGAAGAAATCAGAAATATCATGCAAGGCGGTGGAACTTGCTAAAATAACAGGGAGATCAGGGTTTTTGCAGCAGAGTTTTCTAAGCAGACCAATTTTTAAATATCTATATATATAATTATTATTTTTTTCACTTCCCAGCTATGCAATGAAGAGACAGAGCAGCTCTTCCATTTTCTGCCGCTGGGAACGGTGTTTATAAGTAAAGGAAGGAGAAAAAAAATGAAAAAGAAAAAGAGAAAGACAACACGAAGCAGATGGGACCATTACACATGACCAAACCAATCAATCACAGATGAAGGACCCAGGTGCAGTGCAGCCGCGCAACAACGCACCATTTCACAGTCTGTCAGACACATACACATGGTCATACATGAATGACCCTCCCCGGCTCCCTCAGGACCTCATCTGGAGAGCTTCTCCCCTTTCGCCTGCCTAAGCTCCAACTGACGTCTTCATAATCGCCCTGTCTCTATCTGCTTTTGGTGCTGGAGAGGCGAGGAAAGTGTGGAGATGGTGGCGCATCTGTGGGTGGTTTGAAGGGCAAACAATCCCATCATTGTCCTCATACTTCCCAGACAAGGTTCACCTGGCCCCACCCAGGGAATGGCCACTAAATCAGACATGTGCGTTGCTGTAATATTAACAAATGAACGTCAATATTAATAAATGTATATATAAAATCCCATTTTATGACAGGAATTATCGTATCTAACCATGTTAGCCACATGCAAGGTAGGATGATTGGGGGCTTGACCATTTTAGGCTCTCTCGGGTCCAGATTAAAAATGGGTCTTATGGAGCTGCAGCTCCAGGCCTCCACATAAAAATAGGTCCATCATCATAAATATGAAAATTGTATTTCTAGTTCTCTCACAAAATGATGCATTTTTTTATGTATTTAGGTGCTCATTTAACGATTGATAAAACTTGTGAATAATAAAACATTGCGCATGATAGATTGTGCTCCAGTCAATCAGCTCCTAACTGTGATGTGTTTAAAAAAAAATGACAGATGGGAGCAGATTGGTTGGAGCACCATTTATCACCGGCAACAAGTTTTATCACTCATTGATAAATGAGCTTCTTAGGGTGACAGTGGGGCTGATAGTGTAGGAGGAGGACGCACCGCATGGCTCTGGCCACACCCACGCAGCACTGGTCACAGCTCCTCCCCTTCTCACTATAGTCCCTTGAACATTTTGAACCCCAGGTGGCCCTTAATCAGGCCTTGGCTCTCTGTAGCTTACTGCGTGGCCCCGGGTCGGACTGGCTCACAAGTGTACCAGGGAAACCACTGGTAGGCCCCACTGCCTGAGGGCCCACTCCTTCCTCTAGGGATCAGGTTCCAGACTGTGCACTTGTATTATACATGGTAGATATGTTGCATTACACTGCACTAGACTATTGTGTATTTCAAGCCTATGCGGAGGCTGGTCACACCCCCTTTGTAGGCTGGCCACACCCCTAAGTATGGGCCCCTATCACTGCATTCCCCCGGTGGGCCCTTCATGCCCCAGTCCGACACTGGCGTGGCCTACTGACAGATGGGCACTGCATTCTAAATATTTTTTTTACAGCCAATTTCATAAAACCATTGCCAGTCACCAATTTTGACAGAAAATAATTAAAGTTCTCTGTGGATTTTGTTTTACGAGGAAAATATGCAAAATAGACTCTGCATACTTGCCTACCCTCCCACAGTTACTGACCCCTAAGACAGCAGACCCCATTCGAGCATCCCACCTCTTCTCCGGTGAAGTGTGCATGGGGTGTGATGGTGCGGTTTGCTAGAAGTCACGTCACAGCTTCACCACAAACTCGCAACCATGTGAAGAAACGCTGCATTATGTCGTTGAGCTGGGCTGCGATGATGAGACTCACAGAGCAATTCCCCTGAACCTCCCACCTGGACCTTCCTCTTCCCTGATCTCCTGGAGGGCAGATTAGGGGAGTAGGAAAGTATAACATACAGGGTACTCTGCAGTCTGGGAGGTTCCTGAAGTTTGGGGAGTCCTCCCAGACTCTTGGAAGAGTAGATCACTGTGAAACGGGTGGAGCTTGATGAGGCGAGGGCCAGTCGTGGATGGAAGGCTTCATACATCTCGCCCCCCAAATATAGCAAAAGAGTTGTTGCCATTTTTAACCCTAAAATGGCAACAAGCTGGCTTGGGGGCTTTGTCGGTAAGATTAATGGTTTGGGAAGCAGCAATAAGGGTGCAAGTTTTAATATCGGACTATTCAGGAGGCATGTGATTATATATATTTTTATGGACTGAAATTATCCTCTTTTTTTAGCGGATGGCAGTAACTTTGATGACATCTGGCAACTATGCCGGTATGATAATCTCATCGATACTGCAAATTTCCTAATGTCTAAATTCTCAAGGTCTGGAAAATTTTACACACATTCTTATTATCATTTATGATTATTCTATGGCTGTATTTTCTTTTTAGTAATTAGGTGTGGAATGTAATGAAGCCAGAGTTCAGTGGCCGTGGGGGATGCCGGCTGAACTTGGATGTTTTTTTAAAGGGACAACCATTTACAAGGCTAAAGCATGCCTTGTAAATGATTGCCCCTTTAAAAAACATCTGAGTTCGGCCGGCATCCTGCACGGCCGCTGAACTTGGACTTCATTACATCCCGACCTATGCATCTAATCCTGCAGATGTACATCCCAAAAATACACAACATCATTGGTGAAAACTTTGACAACAATGGTCTAGGCCAGCGGTTAAATTAGCAATGCTAGGTGGCACTCCAGCTCAAATACCACCAACACAGTCTTGGAACCATAGTCGGACGCTCTCACTCGGACAGGAGATGCCGATGTTCACATTACATGACCTCTATCTGCACAGAGGCGTTCTGCTGATGGCAAGCATGTAGTGATTAAGGACAGAGAGAGGTCTGCAGAGGGGCCAGAGAGAGGTCTGCGGAGGAGGGGCCAGAGAGAGGTCTGCGGAGGAGGGGCCAGAGAGAGGTCTGCAGAGGAGGGGCCAGAGAGAGGTCTGCAGAGGAGGGGCCAGAGAGAGGTCTGCAGAGGAGGGGCCAGAGAGAGGTCTGCAGAGGAGGGGCCAGAGAGAGGTCTGCAGAGGAGGGGCCAGAGAGAGGTCTGTGGAGGGGCCAGATAGAGGTCAGTAGAGAGGCCAGAGAGAGGTCTGCGGAGGGGCCAGAGAGAGGTCTGCGGAGGGGCCAGAGAGAGGTCTGCGGAGGGGCCAGAGAGAGGTCTGCGGAGAGAGAATGTGCTGGCGGGAATGGGGCATATCCCATCATTATGACTCCCTCCCACCTCATTTTTTTTTACTTGGAATTGGGCAGGTTGCGGGAGGATGACTTTCGCTCATGGGAGCAATGCCTACATTCCAAAATTAAGGAGGTACCCAGATGTCTGTGAGAGTAAGCAAATATGGTCTATACCAGGGATAGGCAAATCCTTTCATTCACTGCCAAAATAATTTCTGTTGTGCAACCACCATTAAAACATATACAAACATAATTTACAAAAGTAATAGATGGGCAATAAGAAGGTTAGTGTCCGTCCATTTTTTATGCTAGTTTGTTCAAGACACACTTCATAACTTTATACTGAATGGTGTAACGGCTAGCATCACTGCTTCACAGCACTTAGGTTCAATTCCTACCACGGCCCTAACTGAGTGGAGTTTGTATATTCTGCCCTTGCTTGCGTTGGGAGAAAGAAGCTCCACTGGGGCAGGAACTGATGTGGTTGGCCAAATATTCTCTGTAAAGTGCTGCAGAATATGTGGTATCCGGTCTATAGATAGACAGTGTCGACAGACAATCAATAGGTAAACATGTATTACGTCAACAGGGTCAAAATGTCAACACGTAAAGGGTAGACAGTGGTTAAGGTTGACAGGTTCAAATAGTTGACACAAATTTGGTGTTTCTTCAAACTTCTTTTCAACTTTTACACCATTTACCATCCACGTGGACTATGAATGGGAATAGTAACCATGTCCGAAGTGTGGCGAGCATAGCGCCCCTGCGAGGGTCTACATTTGCAATAATTTCGGTCAAGTATGATGAAACATAAAAAATGACACAAGAAAACTTGTGTCGACCAGTTCCATGTCAACCTATGGAACCTGTCAACCTTTTGTACCTGCCAACCTTTTTTACTGTCTACCTTTTCCAGGTCGACCTTTTGACTCTGTTGACCTAATGCATGTCAACCATATGGGGTCGACCTATTGGCTGTCTATCTAATTACTGTAGATCTTCTAAAACACACTCAAAATATGTGTGCAACATATAAATGCCTGATAATAAACAAAGAATAAAGGGTTCTTTCACCAAATGAAATATTGTTTCTTTCACCAGGCTTCATTAGGTATACAGGCCAGGTTTGGGTTCTCTAGTTTGCAGAGGGTCTAGTGTACTGAAAAGGTTTCCTCTGTCAGAGATGGAGAGGGGGAACATTGGGTACGCAGACCTGGTTTGGGTTCTCTGGTTTGGAGAGGATCTAGTCAGGGGCGTAGCCAGAACTTTGTGGGCCCCAAAGCAACATTTTGAAGGGGCCCCTGTCCCAATGCTTCTTGAGAGACAATTCTTTGCAGCAGTTGTTAATTTTATGCCCTATAATAGTGCCCTAATTCATTTTCTGAACCATAGTAGAGCCTTATTTACTGTTATGCCCCTTAGTAGTGCCCTAGTTTCTTTTATGAATCGCAGTAGTGTATAAGTTCACCCTATGTCACATTTCAGAGCTGCCAGTACACATTATGCCGCACAGTACCCCCAATTCACATTATGATATATAGTGCTCCCCGTTCATATTGTGCCATATTACAGTGCCCCGGTTCATATTATATAACATTAAAATGCCCTCCAGTTCATTTTATACCACACTACAATGAGCAGGTTCAGGGGCATACCTAGATATATTGCAGGCCCCAAGGAAAAAGTTTGAAAGGCCCATACGTTCCACCCAATGGTGAAAAGTGTATATAACACATGTAACTGTGACAGGGAAGGTGGCCCCTCTCAGCTCTGGGCCCCATAGCAGCTGCACTGCCTGCACCTATGGTAGCTATACCCTGTATATAACACATGTAACTGTGACAGGGAAGGTGGGCCCCTCTCAGCTCTGGGCCCCATAGCAGCTGCACTGCCTGCACCCATGGTAGCTACGCTCTTGGATCTAGTGCTCTGAAAAGGTCCTCTTGGTCAGAGAAGGAGGGGGGGGGGGGGGGGGATAGGGGAGGGCAGGCTTTGGGTATGCAGGCCAGGTTCGGGTTCTCTAGTTTGGAGAGGGTGTAGTGCACAGAAAAGGTCTTCATAGTCAGAGAAGGATGGGGGAGGGGGAGGGGGGGGACACATGGATTTGGTATGCAGGCCTGGTTTGGGTTCTTCAGTTTGCAGAGGGTCTAGTGTACTGAAATGGTCTTCTCTGTCAGAGAAAGGGGGGGGGGGGGGCATTGGGTATGCAGGCCAGGTTTGGGCTCTCTAGTTTTGAGAGGGTCTAATGCACTGAAAGGTTTCCTCTGACAGGGTAGGGCAGGAACATTGGGTATGCAGGCCAGGTTCAGGCCAGGTTTGGGTTCTCTAGTTTGCAGAGGGTCTAGTGCACTGAAAGGGTCTCCTCTGTCAGAGAAGGAGGGGAGGAACAATGCATAGTAAAATAAAGATGAACTTTGTGGGTATCACCTGAAAAAGAAACAATCCTCGCTATGGGGCACAATCATTCATAGTTACGTCGGAGCCTGAAAGCTGGTATTCTGAAATTTGATGGTCTTATCTCTTTAGTGCACCGGCAATGTCCTTTAAATGAGACTGTTTGATCTTTAAATGGCAGCACCCTGGATATAAGGTTAGTGCTGTGTCAGAACCAAGTCAAAGTCAGCAAGGTTTGAAACATCATTGCTATATTTATTGCACAGGGTAGAAAACATATATAAAACTCCTATTCATAAAGACAGATTTTATCTTATTTAATCCGCCATCCAGTTCAAAGGGATCTATATCTTATTTGAAAGATTCCACCATCATGTTTTGTTCTTTTCTATGAAAACAGACCTTTTGTGCAATTGGTACAAATCTCACTTTAACAATACAGCTTCAATAAAAGCCTCAATACACAGATATTGACACACAAATCATAATAAATCAGATAAACATATGTAGCCCTCTAAAGCTGGCCACACATTACATACAGTAGAACTACAGGAGATGGCCAGTTGGAATGATTATCGTGTACAGCATGATAATTACCTGTTCGTTTCCATACGCCAAAAACAAAGCAATTGGATATGGTCATTCCAAAGTGTCTGAGTTTGTAGGGGAAAAGTGGAACTCTCTCCCCCCCACTGAACGATTCTGATGTCAGATAAAGAGACAGACACAGGTTCCCCCCCATGGTTCCAAAAAGCCAGTTATCACCTGGGCTGGTTTTCCCAGGAGAGGCGGGCCTGCAAAAAAGTGCCAGAACCTCCTCCTGGGCATAATCAGCCCTGAAGCCAATGTCATCAAGGTTCTATACTATACCCTAGAGCAGGGCTGTCCAAACCGGTCCTCAAGAACTACCAACAGTTCATGTTTTCCATGTTTCCTGGAGACTTGTAGAATTGTCAGGAATGAATGCAGCACATCTTCATTCGTAATAACTACACCTGTGCACCAGCTAGGTGGTCTGGAAAATGTGAACTGTTGGTAGATCACGAGGACCGGTTTGGCCAGCCCTGCCCTAGGGCTTTTAGGTTAATAAAGTGTTAATAATAGATAAAACCTCTCCCCCACCCCACCTTTTGGCAAATGACAAGTCCCAACATGGCCAAAGTTGCCAGTAATGGCTGTCAGGGCAAGCCAGGCACTTGGAAAACTACAAACGTCTGCTTGGCTCGGACCTGTAGTTTACAGAAGAAAATAAAGACACAGACACAGTTTAAGAAAGAAAAAAAACCTTTAATACATAAAAACAAGCGTAGATTTTACTTTAAGAAATTGTATATTTTAGGAAATACTTACCTAGTCCCATGGTCCTGATGTAGACCTCCCCCAAAAAAAAGAGAACAAAAAAAAATGGACTTGACTGTCTTGACAGTGCCCTGAAATGTAAATTAATCCATCAGGGAGCAGATTATTACCCTATCTTTGACATTGGTCCAGGCTTTAACATTGTGGTTCACAGGTCAAGAATCGACCAATGTTAAAGATAGGAAAATAGTTCTGGCCACACTGGGCTGGGCTGGCCTACATTACTTTTCATAGGTCTGTTTTTAGTATAATTTATTTAATTATTTTTGGGGGAGGCGGGGGTGGAGGCTGTTAGAGGTACAGGTGGCCATCGACCATACATGATTTCAAATATTCGATGGTTTATGGTGGATACTGTTGCCATCGATGGGGGAGAACCAGATGGTTTCCCGCCATCGATGCATCTGTACACCTGATGTTTTTTTTTAAATTTTTACTACAATGTAATGTGCAAGGACACAGAGCATAGCTCCACCCCCAACACCCACAAAACACCACCCCCAGGATCTGATTAGCCCACGGGCAAGTCAGTAAAACAACAGGGCTGACATTGGTTTGTGGGGAAGTGTCCTGGCAATATTGGCACCAGTTATGCCCAGGAGAAGTGCCTTTATGGCTATACCAGCCCAGGCTGGCACACCTTGTGCTGGCTACCCTTAAATAAAAGGTGGGCCTACATGATATTTCATGGACTTCCATAAAGTCTGGATGATGAAACATGTAGGGGCGTGGCCTGGCGTATTCCTGGTCTGATGTGAAGGAGACCACTGCACTGTCCATGATGTGTATAGTGTTTTATGCGGTTGAACCTGCGGTGTTTTGACCGCCACAGTTGGTACGCAAGCCTTTGACCTGTTTTTATGACTGCATATTAAAATGGTCTTTTAAAGAACTATGAGGTTCCCCTTTGTTCTTTTAACTTTTTAGAGCTATTTCTACCTGAGAGGTGGATTCAGGATATTGTGGGGAGAACTCTGGCTCAATTCAAGGAGCTTAATTGTGCATGCAGACCGGCTGTGGTGTTCGCGGAAATCTGTGAGACTGGCTTCTGTGTTACAAGCAAGCCGTTCTGAGACTGTCAGTTCCACAAGAACTTTATGTAAGTGGACTGTTCTAGCGCACTAAAATCTCTCTCTCTCTCTCTCTCTATATATATATATATATATATATATATATATATATATATATAAAATACTCAGGGCCGGTTCAAGGGCGCTCTGCGCCCCGGGCAGGAAAAGGGGTGTGGCCTAATACAGGGGGCGTGGTCAGTTACGCCCCCTGTACATTGCTAGCGCCGCTTGAATGCTGAGCGGTGCGCGATGACGTCATCGCGCACCGCACTGCAAAAGGTCCTCTCCACGAAGGGAAACTAGACGCTATGCATCTAGTTCCCTTCGTGGAGAGGACCTTTGCTGTGCGCGATGACGTCATCGCGCACCGCTCAGCAAAGTTACTCTCCACGAAGGGAAACTAGACGCATAGCGTCTAGTTCCCTTCACAGGAGGCGAACGGGGACGGCAGCGGGCAGCAGGCAGCGGAGGCGGACGGGGGACACACCGGGCAGCAGTGGCGGATCTTGCCACGGTGCGGCGCCCTCCGGAAGGCGGCGCCCCGGGCAAAAGTCCTGCTTGCCCGTGGCAAGATCCGCTACTGATAATACTTGCCGGCTCTCCCAGAATGGCCAGGTGGCTGCCGAAAATCTGCCGGAAAAGTTTGCAAGTCTCCCGGCCAGCAGTTAAGCCCCTGCACCCCCAGGAGAAACACTCATAGGCCCTCATTCCGAGTTGTTCGCTACCTACCTGCTTTTAGCAGCCGTGCAAACGCTAGGCCGCCGCCCTCTGGGAGTGTATCTTAGCTTAGCAGAAGTGCGAACGAAAGGATTGCAGAACGGCACCAAAATATTTTTGAGCAGTTTCTGAGTAGATCCAGACCTACTCCTAGCTTGCGATCACTTCAGACTGTTTAGTTCCTGTTTTGACGTCACAAACACGCCCTGCGTTCGGCCAGCCACGTCTTCGTTTTCCCAGGCACGCCTGCGTTTGTACCTGACACGCCTGCGTTTTTCAGCACACTCCCTGAAAACGGTCAGTTACCTCCCAGAAACGCCCCTTTACTGTCAATCACTCAGCGGCCAGCAGTGCGACTGAAAAGCGTCGCTAGACCTTGTGTGAAACTGCATCCGCTTTTGTGAAAGTACGTTGCGCGTGCGCATTGCGCTGCATGCGCAGAAGTGCCACTTTTTGACCTAATCATTGCGACCGAAAACAGCTAGCAACAACTTGGAATGACCCCCATAGATCCCTCGCAGCGGAGGTGCCGATGACGAGATTCGCATCATTGTGACCCCGCCCCCTGCCCCACCAGGCATAGTGTAGTGGAGGAGGCAGCCAGAGTGTCGCCAATTATGAATATATATATATATATATATATATATATATTTATATATAAAATGAAAATAATGTAGGCATAGTTTACATTATATTTTGGGCGTGGGCTGTAGATCATGTGAGATTAATCTCATGTGACTATTTTGAGCCAATGTGCGAAGACCTGACCGCCTTCCTACAGTCTGATGAAGTCACAGGGATTTCCCCAGGAGTGGAATGGACATGCTCCTGCCAGGACATGGCACATTTACAGGCTCACTCTTTCTCATGAATATTTATAGCTCAGACTAAGGATAGCTTCATGGAGATAGGTAAGAAGGTGATTTACAAGAAACGACACAGCTGTAAAGCGGAGTAAGTGAACCGTATGTTTGTTATACTGCATGTTCACGGTTCACATATCACTCTATTGTGTAGTTATGTGTAGATAACAGGTCTGCTTTAGGCATCACCTTTGTTCCTTTATTACCGTTTAGGGAATACAAACCTCATATTTGCATCTGTAAATATGTAGCGAGCATTGTGTGGAATAAAGACACGTTAATATTATCAGCAGAAGCCGGCTTTGGATTCCTTAACCTAACATTTGTACAGTTGGGTTCATTCGTAAGTGGTGATCAGAATAAAGTGTAACACAAACCCTTCCTCATTCCCATATAATTACAGAGACTTCATTTCTCGTGTGACAGGGCGCACAACAGGTAAATCCCATACCTTGCAGGATAATGATGGGGTGCTAGGACAGAGCTAGACAGCATTGCTGGTTCAGTTCCCTTCCCATTAACCTATTGAGTGCTGCCTGCACCATACAAAATGACACCGTTTCCGCAGCATCAGGCATCAACTGCTTACTGGGCTGCACACAGGATATATGCATTCACCTAGTGCAGGCCTGGCCAACTTGTGGCTCTCCAGATGTTGTGAAACTACACATCCCAGCATGCCCTGCCACAGTTTTAGCATTCCTTAATAGCAAAACTGTGGCAAAGCATGATGGGACTTGTAGTTTTACAACAGCTGGAGAGCCACAGGTTGGCCAGGCCTGACCTAGTGTGTGATCAGACGCCGGACTCCATTTCTGCAGCACAAACCATCTTTGGTGGCGGCGTGCACCTGCAGGACTGGCGCAGCCCGGGACTTTGATCAGCAAGGGGGCAGAGATTGCAGAGGGACAGAAGTTTGCAGCGGTTTTCTGAACCATATCAGGGCCTTAGGTAATGTTATGCTCTACAGTAATGCCCTAAACCATAGTAGTGCCCCAGCACACGTGATGTCACATTATAGGGCTGCCAGAACACGTTATGCCACACAGTACCCCAATTCACATTTTGACATACATTGCCACCTGTCCATATTATGCACATTATAGTGTCTCCTGTTCATATTGTGCCACATTACTGTATCACATTACAGTGCCCTCAAGTTCATACTGTGCCCCATTACAGTGACCTCCAGTTCTTACTGTGCCCCATTACAGTGACCTCCAGTTCTTACTGTGCCCCATTACAGTGACCTTAACTTCATAATGTGCCCCATTACAGTGACCTCCAGTTCCTACTGTGCCCCATTACAGTGACCTCAAGTTCATACTGTGCCCCATTAGTGTCCTCCAGTTCTTACTGTGCCCCATTACAGTGACCTTAACTTCATAATGTGCCCCATTACAGTGACCTCCAGTTCTTACTGTGCCCCATTACAGTGACCTCAAGTTCATACTGTGCCCCATTAGTGTCCTCCAGTTCATACTGTGCCCCATTACAGTGACCTCCATTTCATACTGTGCCCTATTACAGTGACCTCCAGTTCATACTGTGCCACATTATAGTAACCTCCAGTTCATACTGTGCCACATTACAGTGGCCTCCAGTTCATACTGTGCCACATTATTGCATTCCAGTTCATTCTGTGCCACATTAGTGCCCTCCAGTTTATATTGTGCCATATTACAGTGCCCGCCTGTTAATATTGTGCCACATTATTGCCTTCCAGCTCATACTGTGCCACATTTCAGTGCCCCCTGGTTCATACTGTGCCCCAATACAGTGCCCTTCACTTCATACTGTGCCACATTATAGTGCTCTCCAGTTCATACTGTGCCACATTACAGTGCTCTCCAGTTAATACTGTGCCACATTACAGTGCTCTCCAGTTCATACTGTGCCACATTACAGTGCCCTCCAGTTAATACTGTGCCACATTACAGTGCTCTCCAGTTCATACTGTGCCACATTACAGTGCCCTCCAGTTCATACTGTGCCACATTACAGTGCCCTCCAGTTTATACTGTGCCACATTACAGTGACCTCCAGTTCATACTGTGCCACATTACAGTGCTCTCCAGTTCATACTGTGCCACATTACAGTGACTTCCAGTTCATACTGTGCCACATTACAGTGCCCTCCAGTTCATAAGGTGACACATTACAGTGCCCTCCAGTTCATACTGTGCCACATTACAGTGCCCTCCAGTTCATACTGTGCTACATTACAGTGCCCTCCAGTTCATACTGTGCCACATTACAGTGCCCTCCAGTTCATACTGTGCCACATTACAGTGCCCTCCAGTTCATACTGTGCCACATTACAGTGTCCTCCAGTTCATACTGTGCCACATTACAATGCCCTCCAGTTCATACTGTGCCACATTATAGTGCTCTCCAGTTCATACTGTGCCACATTACAGTGCTCTCCAGTTCATATATGCCCCAATACAGTGCCCTCCACTTCATACTCTGCCACATTACAGTGCCCTCCAGTTCATACTGTGCCACATTATAGTGCTCTCCAGTTCATACTGTGCCACAATACAGTGACCTCCAGTTCATACTGTGCCACATTACAGTGCTCTCCAGTTCATAAGGTGACACATTACAGTGCCCTCCAGTTCATACTGTGCCACATTACAGTGCTCTCCAGTTCATACTGTGCTACATTACAGTGCCCTTCAGTTCATACTGTGCCACATTACAGTGCTCTCCAGTTCATACTGTGCCACATTACAGTGCCCTCCAGTTCATACTGTGCCACATTACAGTGCCCTCCAGTTCATACTGTGCCACATTACAATGCCCTCCAGTTCATACTGTGCCACATTATAGTGCTCTCCAGTTCATACTGTGCCACATTACAGTGCTCTCCAGTTCATATATGCCCCAATACAGTGCCCTCCACTTCATACTGTGCCACATTACAGTGCTCTCTAGTTCATACTGTGCCACATTACAGTGCCCTCCAGTTCATACTGTGCCACATTACAGTGCCCTCCAGTTCATACTGTGCCACATTATAGTGCTCTCCAGTTCATACTGTGCCACATTACAGTGCTCTCCAGTTCATATATGCCCCAATACAGTGCCCTCCACTTCATACTGTGCCACATTACAGTGCTCTCTAGTTCATACTGTGCCACATTACAGTGCCCTCCAGTTCATACTGTGCCACATTACAGTGCCCTCCAGTTCATACTGTGCCACATTATAGTGCTCTCCAGTTCATACTGTGCCACATTACAGTGCTCTCCAGTTCATACTGTGCCACATTACAGTGCTCTCTAGTTCATACTGTGCCACATTACAGTGCTCTCCAGTTCATATATGCCCCAATACAGTGCCCTCCACTTCATACTGTGCCACATTACAGTGCCCTCCAGTTCATACTGTGCCACATTATAGTGCTCTCCAGTTCATACTGTGCCACATTACAGTGCTCTCTAGTTCATACTGTGCCACATTACAGTGCTCTTCAGTTCATACTGTGCCACATTACAGTGCTCTCCAGTTCATACTGTGCCACATTACAGTGCCCTCCAGTTCATACTGTGCCACATTACAGTGCTCCAGTTCATACTGTGCCACATTACAGTGCCCTCCAGTTCATACTGTGCCACATTACAATGCCCTCCAGTTCATACTGTGCCACATTATAGTGCTCTCCAGTTCATACTGTGCCACATTACAGTGCTCTCCAGTTCATACTGTGCCACATTACAGTGCTCTCTAGTTCATACTGTGCCACATTACAGTGCTCTCCAGTTCATATATGCCCCAATACAGTGCCCTCCACTTCATACTGTGCCACATTACAGTGCCCTCCAGTTCATACTGTGCCACATTACAGTGCCCTCCAGTTCATACTGTGCCACATTACAGTGCTCTCCAGTTCACACTGTGCCACATTACAATGCTCTCCAGTTCACACTGTGCCACATTACAATGCTCTCCAGTTCATACTGTGCCACATTACAGTGCTCTCCAGTTCATACTGTGCCACATTACAATGCTCTCCAGTTCATACTGTGCCACATTACAGTGCCCTCCAGTTCATACTGTGCCACATTAGTGCTCTCCAGTTCATACTGTGCCACATTACAGTGCTCTCCAGTTCATACTGTGCCACATTACAGTGCTCTCTAGTTCATACTGTGCCACATTACAGTGCTCTCCAGTTCATATATGCCCCAATACAGTGCCCTCCACTTCATACTGTGCCACATTACAGTGCCCTCCAGTTCATACTGTGCCACATTATAGTGCTCTCCAGTTCATACTGTGCCACATTACAATGCTCTCCAGTTCATACTGTGCCACATTACAGTGCCCTCCAGTTCATACTGTGCCACATTAGTGCTCTCCAGTTCATACTGTGCCACATTACAGTGCTCTCCAGTTCATACTGTGCCACATTACAGTGCTCTCTAGTTCATACTGTGCCACATTACAGTGCTCTCCAGTTCATATATGCCCCAATACAGTGCCCTCCACTTCATACTGTGCCACATTACAGTGCCCTCCAGTTCATACTGTGCCACATTATAGTGCTCTCCAGTTCATACTGTGCCACATTACAGTGCTCTCTAGTTCATACTGTGCCACATTACAGTGCTCTTCAGTTCATACTGTGCCACATTACAGTGCTCTCCAGTTCATACTGTGCCACATTACAGTGCCCTCCAGTTCATACTGTGCCACATTACAGTGCTCCAGTTCATACTGTGCCACATTACAGTGCTCCAGTTCATACTGTGCCACATTATAGTGCTCTCCAGTTCATACTGTGCCACATTACAGTGCTCTCCAGTTCATACTGTGCCACATTACAGTGCTCTCTAGTTCATACTGTGCCACATTACAGTGCTCTCCAGTTCATATATGCCCCAATACAGTGCCCTCCACTTCACACTGTGCCACATTACAGTGCCCTCCAGTTCATACTGTGCCACATTACAGTGCCCTCCAGTTCATACTGTGCCACATTACAGTGCTCTCCAGTTCACACTGTGCCACATTACAATGCTCTCCAGTTCATACTGTGCCACATTACAATGCTCTCCAGTTCATACTGTGCCACATTACAGTGCTCTCCAGTTCATACTGTGCCACATTACAATGCTCTCCAGTTCATACTGTGCCACATTACAGTGCCCTCCAGTTCATACTGTGCCACATTAGTGCCCTCCAGTTCATACTGTGCCACATTACATAGAGCAAGTCATATTATGCCACATTAAGTGCCCTCCCTGGAATATCTGCCCCATTCAGGATGGGCAACAGGTCAGACTCAATTGCTTGACAGGCAAATGTGGGAAACTGATATGCAACTACACTATATAACCTGGATCTGGGGCCACCTAAGCCTCTGGGCCCCACAGCAATAGCACCCCTGCAGCCACAATAGCTACGCCCATAGACATGGGGCCACATATCACGTGCTAGAACATCATGATGTGATTCAGCAATATCCAAGTTACTAAGCAGCCGCTTCACCGGGGCAGTAGAAGGGATCTGGAAGGCCATCCATCTCTTCCAGGAGTCCGGGATAGCAGCTGAACTGTGTCTGACTCCCAGACGTCCGAGAGTGTACGGAACATAAAAGCCACCCAGAAAAAAATGTGTTAAAACTTTCCCGACATTCTTATTTTTCCAACCTTTTTGACTAAATAAACCAAGGTGGTTCAGCAACATTTCACATATACACGGTTAAAAAAACAAGGTGTTGGGGAGGAGATTTCCTGAACCAGTCCCTGGTGGGCGAAGCCCGTCCATTACCCCCACCACAGTCCAGTTTCAGAGGAGGCACTGCCAGAAGTCCAACGTGAGACAAGGACCTCACACACATCACCATCCCTTACTGATCCAGACAGGAAAGTACAAATGGGGTGTCACATGTGGTTAACAATTTATTTGCATCTTGTCTGAATTGCATTTAACAGGCTCCAATCATTTTGGGACGTCTTATCTACACTGTATGAATTGTGCATCTTTGAGCATCTTTTGTGTTGACAGTGAAGCCACATCTCCTGTCATATTCCTGCTGCTTCTGCTGCTGTCATTCTGCATAAGGACGGATTCCTATTTCACATTTACAGCCATCACGTTTTACTTTATGCTGAACTCTAAATGAGGTCATAAAAATCTGTAAATTTCCTTTACACCGTGCAACAGTTATTCCCCACCTCTAAATTTGTCCTTTCACACAAGTAAGTACCTCCAATTAGTATAGCTATTCAATTATTTAATAATTAACATACATTAAAAAAAAAAAAACTACAAAAAAACCCCTAAAGTACAGTTGATCTGTACATAGGAACTTTGAATACGTTTCACACATTGGGCGGTATTAAAATGATATATCACGCCCAATCTCCTTTCTAAAGTGATACCTGTTATCGCACATATTGCGCCCATAGTAATAAGGTTTAGCTGCGTAAAGGGTATGGCACCCTCACTAACCCAGGGGTAACGAGTTGAAATGATTATACCACTCCCGTCAGCAGAAACAGAACGGGTGTGGAAGGGGGTGAAAAGAATGGAATACCGCCTATTGTGTGTGTGTGTGTGTGTGTGTGTGTGTGTGTGTGTGTGTGTGTGTGTGTGTGTGTATGTGTGTATGTATGTATATATATATATATATATATATATATATATATATATATACACACACACACACATACACGCGCACAGGTTGAGTATCCCATATCCAAATATTCCAAAATACGGATTTTTTTCAGTGAGACAGAGATAGTGAAACCTTTGTTTTCTGATGGCTCAAGGTACACAAACTTTGTTTAATACACAAAGTTATTAAAAATATTGTATTAAATGACCTCCAGGCTGTGTGTATAAGGTGTATATGAAACATAAATGTATTCTGTGCCTAGGCGTACAGTAGGTCCCATCACCATGATATCTCATTATGGTATACAATTATTCCAAAATACAGAAAAATCCCATATCCAAAATACTTCTGGTCCCAAGCATTTTGGATAAGGGATACTCAACGTGTGTGTATATATACTGCCAAGAGTAATAAAATACCAGCTAATCAGCTCCTAACTGTCATTTTTTAAAACACTGGGGCAGATGTATTAACCTGGCGAAGTGATAAGGAAGTGATAAAGCAGTGATAAGTGCAAGGTGATAACGCACCAGCCAGTCAACTTCTGTCATTTTTCAAATC
This sequence comes from Pseudophryne corroboree, assembly GCF_028390025.1. Classification (NCBI taxonomy): domain Eukaryota; kingdom Metazoa; phylum Chordata; class Amphibia; order Anura; family Myobatrachidae; genus Pseudophryne; species Pseudophryne corroboree. The sequence continues at coordinate 56,290,737 of NC_086444.1, read as the reverse complement.
CGTAATGATTGGCTGGTGTGTTATCATCTTGCACCTATCACACTGCTTTATCACTTCTTTATCCCTTCCCCAGGTTAATACATCTGCCCCAGTGTTTGGAAAACGACTGTTAGGAGCTGAATGGCTGATAATATAGTACATCTTAGTACATGGGGGAGAGAGTGACGGGGGAAAGACCAAGGAAGACGGGGAGAGAGAGATGGGAGCAAGAGGGGGAGACAAGGGAAAGAGACCGGAGAAAGATGGGAGATAGGTAGAGAGATGGGGAGAGTGAGATGGAAGGACTAGGGGGAGATGGGAGAGGGACAGTAAGAAGCGGGGGGGGGGGACAGAGATGGGTGGAAGAGGGAAAAGGGGAAGAGGAGAGCAAAACAAACTGGGAAGAAGAGAGGCAGCTGGAAAGAACAAAGGAATAAGGGGGAATAGAGAAGAAAAAGCATGCACTACTGGGAACAATAGCTAGAAACCGTCTGAATGACGTGTATAAAATACTAGTATACTTATAAAGCCGGAACACTTTATTTTATTAAAGACTTAAATCAGGTGCATCCCTGAACATCCTCAGATGCCGTTGCAGGAGTTTCTATACCCACCGTGCCTTACAGCTTACCTGCATTCCCTGCAACTGGAACTATTCTACAAGGATTTTGTTATTTACAAGCTGAAACAAGTAAAAAGAGGCGAAGAGATCAAATTTCCGTCCTTTATCTGTGCTTCTAGCAGAGATGTGCCATGTGGCCATATCTCCAGAAGGATATAAATACATTAGAGAGTGTACAAAGAAGGGCAACTAAAATGGTGCATGGCCTACATCACAAAACTTATCCGGAAAGGATAAAAGATCTTAACATGTATAGTATGGAGGAGAGAAGGGAAAGGGGGGACATGATAGAAACTTTCACATATATCAAGGGTCTTAAAGTCCAGGAGGGAAACATTCACCAAATGAAGAGAAGTATTAGAACTTGAGGACATGCACTGAGACTGGAGGGGGGGAAGTTCAGGGGAAATTTAAGAAAAATTTATTTCACAGAAAGGGTAGTGGATAAGTGGAATAGCCTCCCATCAGAGGTGGTAGAGGCTAAGACTATAGAGCAATTTAAACATGCTTGGGATAGGCATATGAATATCCTTACAAAGAATTAAGGTTCAAAAAGGGTTGCGATTACCTAAAGGATAAAAAAAAAATGGGCAGACTAGATGGGCCAAGTGGTTCTTATCTGCCGTCACATTCTATGTTTCTATGTTGATTTGCTGTGGGATACTTTATTTCTTCACGGCTATCTCCGATAGTTTATAATAAAACAGAAGTGATAGATGATGCCATTCTCTTGAACAGAAAGGAAACTGTATCTGAGATATTTGGAGATGCCGAGTTTATAAACTGACCAGGCACAGAAGGAAAGCCGTCTAAGCTTTACGGATACATACATATTTTGTCAATGATACCAAATTGGAATACAATTGGTTCTTCGCCCCTCCAAAAGTCCTGTACTGTCAGAAAATAGCGTACAGCAGGATTGACTGGCCAGGACGTGGGCCCGTGTCCGACAGTTACTGCTTAGCTGTAACGTCACGCTCACACTGGCCACAGAACACCCCGCATCAGTTCGGCCTGTCCACCAAATGACTGTAGCAGGTGTGGCGAATGACAGATCTGGCCATTGGGTGATTAGGCACGATAATTAAGCGCCTGATGTAGAGTTGGAAGTAAGTTCATCTGCAGTATACAGTACCTACATCTCCTTTGTTTTACAGCCAATACGACAACAGTGGTACTGGTTAATTATTTTATGGATGAGCCACACATATTTAATTGATATTTATTTCTTTTAAACAGAAGTCAACATCATCAACTTTGTAACGACTGCCAAATCTTTATTCCGTCTACATCAACGTACGCTTAAAAATGTATATTGATTAGTGTTAGACGTGTCATTTGGATATTATTGCAACCACTGTTCTCAGCTGTGTTTATTATAAGCATGCAGAAGTCATCAGTGTTCACCTGCTGGTTAAAGGGTCTTATTCAGGTTAGATCGCCTATGTGATCCAACCGGCAGTTTCCCAAGGTTTTGGAAAACTGCGCACGCGCAGGACACGTTCGGCGCATGTGTAGAAGGAGTCCTGCAATCGCATCACAGATATGCGATCGCCTCTTCCTTAGTGACAGGCAGGGGCGTTTCGCAGGGAGGGACGAGGGCGGAGACAGCTGGCATTGGGAAAAATGGGCACCCCAGTTTTCCGGGAGTGGTGAGGCCAAGGACTGCGGTGCTGTCGCAGTTTCCTTGGCGTTGCTAGACTGCCTGCGAGTGCAGGTCTGAGCAAGGTCAGACTTACTCAGACTGCAGTCACAGATAAACATCGCAAACGATGGTCGCGATGCTCATCCCAAACTGCGATAGCATCACAGCTTTTAGCGTTCGCAAATGCAGGAAGGAGGTGGTATGCAGAAAGGAGGTGGTATGCGGGGAGGAGGTGGTATGTGGTATGCAGGAAGGAAGTGGTGTGCAGGAAGGAGGTGGTATGCTGGGAGGAGGTGGTATGCTGGGAGGAGGTGGTATGCAGGAAGGAAGTGGTGTGCAGGAAGGAGGTGGTGTGCAGGAAGGAGGTGGTATGCAGGAAGGAAGTGGTATGCAGGAAGGAAGTGGTGTGCAGGAAGGAGGTGGTATGCAGGAAGGAGGTGGTATGCAGGAAGGAGGTGGTGTGCAAGAAGGAGGTGGTATGCAGGAAGGAGGTGGTATGCTGGGAGGAGGTGGTATGCAGGAAGGAGGTGGTATGCAGGAAGGAGGTGGTGTGCAAGAAGGAGGTGGTATGCAGGAAGGAGGTGGTATGCTGGGAGGAGGTGGTATGCAGGAAGGACGTGGTATGCAGGAAGGAGGTGGTATGCAGGAAGGACGTGGTGTGCATGAAGGAGGTGGTATGCAGGGAGGAGGTGGTATGCTGGGAGGAGGTGGTATGCTGGGAGGAGGTGGTATGCTGGGAGGAGGTGGTGTGCAGGAAGGAGGTGGTATGCTGGGAGGAGGTGGTATGCTGGGAGGAGGTGGTATGCAGGAAGGTAGTAGTGTGCAGGAAGAAGGTGGTATGCAGGAAGGAGGTGGTATGCAAGAAGGAGATGGTATGCAGGAAGGAGGTGGTATGCAGGAAGGAGGTGGTATTGGTGTGCAGGGAGGAGGCGGTATGCTGGGAGGAGGTGGTATACAGGAAAGAGGTGGTGTGCAGGAAGGAGGTGGTGGTATGCATGAAGGAGGTGGTGTGCAGGAAGGAGGTGGTGGTATACATGAAGGAGGTGGTATGCAGGAAGGAAGTGGTATGTAGGAAGGAAGTGGTGTGCAGGGAGGAGGTGGTGTGCAGGGAGGAGGTGGTGTGCAGGAAGGAGGTGGTATTGGTATGCAGGGAGGAGATGGTATGCAGGGAGGAGGTGGTATTGGTATGCAGGGAGTTGGTGGTATGCAGGTAGGAGGTGGTGTGCAGGAAGGAGGTGGTGTGCAGGAAGGAGGTGGTGTGCAGGAAGGAGGTGGTGTGCAGGAAGGAGGTGGTATGTACCTTCTCCTGCATTTGCATTGGTAAAGATCGGAATGCAAAACTGCTGAGAGTAGCTTTGCAATTACGAGCCAACCTGAATAAGTCCCAAAGTTAGATAAGAAAAGGTAGCTAGGGGGTGTGTTCATCCAAACTATTATAGGTGGTGTTCCTTTTTTTCCATTGCTCAATGTTGAAAGCAGCATGTTAACTAATGAGTTCCTGTAGATATGACTTTCTGCTGCTCTTATACAGTATAGCATATCTGCTAACAATTAGGCCACATACTTATAATGCAAAAATAAATTAGCAAACCTCCCAAAATGTACAAATACAAATTCAGGACAAGGCTACACCCCCACTATAAGGGGCTTTTGCACATTGGGGGCTGCAGGCGTACCCCTAGCCTAGGGAAAAGTCTAGTGCTTCTTAGTGCTTTCCAACCACTGGCAAAACACCCTTGAACTGTCTTACAACGGCAAGCACCTGCTAGACAGTATTATATATACTAGCGTACTAGACCTGTCATTATCCGGGTCACAGGGTTTTGAACCCCAGCAACTCCATCTATTGGCCAGCTCCCGGCCTTGCCTCTTAATCCCAAAGTACTTTCATTCCATCCCCCACAGTGGAAGACCTTAGCAGGTGGTGGGGCACCTATGGTACGCGGCCCGGCTTCAACTGCACATGAAAGAGACAGGACAGACCATAGCGGATGAGTGAATGGCTCCTTACATGTAGATTTTCTCTCCTTTCCACTAAAAAAAGAACAAAGTCATGTACTACGTATATTTGGGAAATAATCAATAGGGCACTGGTATAGCACAGAGCGTTAAACTGGCGTCACTGGTGATGATCCTGTGAGAGAATCCACCAATCTCTACACAATGGGGGTGATTCCGAGTTGTTCGCTCGCTAGCTGCTTTTAGCAGCAGTGCACACGCTAGGCCGCCGCCCTCTGGGAGTGTATCTTAGCTTAGCAGAATTGCGAACGAAAGATTAGCAGAATAGCGAATAGAAATTTCTTAGCAGTTTCTGAGTAGCTCGAGACTTAAACACAAATAGCGATCAGTTCAGTCAGTTTAGTTCCTGGTTTGACGTCACAAACACGCCCAGCGTTCGGCCAGCCACTCCCCAGTTTCTCCAGACACTCCCGCGTTTTTCCCTGACACGCCTGCGTTTTTCCGCACACTCCCAGAAAACGGCTAGTTTCCGCCAAGAAACACCCACTTCCTGTCAATCACACTCCGATCACTTCAACGATGAAAAATCTTTGTTCGGACATGAGTAAATCTACTAAGTTTTGAGCTAAAATACTAACCGCATGCGCACTGCGAACCATGCGCATGCGCATTTTTGCCTTAATCGCTCCGTTGCGAAAATCGGCAACGAGCGAACAACTCGGAATGACCCCCAATGTTTCTGTTACTTAGGAGATAGCAGATTGCATGTCATACACGCACAACTGTTCCAGAGTGCTACCAGATCGAGAAGCTCCGCCGTATACGGTGGCATCTGTCGGTGAAGGGATAGCTAGAGTGCTGGAGAAAACTAGCTTCAAATAAATACCTCCATTATTTCAGCTATTATATTATAATCATCAGCACAGCTTTTGAATTTATATTAATAACTACCACAAGGCGTAATTAATACATTTGCAGGGATCCCAGATCAATCCCTCCTATGAACACAGCAGCAGAAATTCCCGACCTAGTAGGAGCGCTGGATCAACAGGTTCAGAGACGACAGTCAATTACACAGAGGATAGAAGGGGTTATTTAGGAAGATCAGAAGCCGAGAATACAATTTGCATGAACTGTACTTTTATACTTGAGGATAGAGTGGAAAAATAAGCCTTTTGTAAAGGAAAGAAAGCCTCTGCATCGGAGTAAAAGAATATCGTGGCTAAATACTGTAATTTCCCACACTTCCAAAAGCCTATCAATTACAACAGCAAAAAAAGTGTAAAGAAAGTAAATTCCTTCAATAACATTTTTAGAGCTACAACATAAAAGCACGAGTCCTGGACAATTATATTCACAATAAACTAATGTGCGGATCCAATTCACAGTACATCGGTTTGTGCGGTGTAATAAAGGGCCCCCCCTAGAATAAGGTTAATTTGCATAACCACAGAGTTCAGCTATATACTTATTGAGTGAATAACAGGCCAGTGATGACTAGACGAACAAGTACAGTACGTAATTGTACGCTGATGAGAAATAAAATCCCTATCGTGTCAATAACCATCATTATAAGCACAGAGGACACATCAGGTGGGAAACTGAGAAGGTGGTGGGTGGAGGGGGGGGCAGCAAAAATAGCCCAGGGCAGACACAGACATTTACTAGTACAGGGACGTTTGACTTCTGGGCATCCTCTACTTGCTGCCAACTGTGTTGCAGGCTACCCGTGCCATCAAATTGCACCTCTATCCAGGGCGGCCCCAGGACAGGCACAAGATCCTCCACTGTTCAGTAACTCGTCTCACCCACTCTCATAAACAAAACATTAAATCAAAGGCTTTTTTTTTTAAAGTATGTATTTATTAGGGAGCAGGAGCGTCTCCCATTCATTTCGTTAGCCCATTAATTTCAGTGGGGGTTCTACTCACAGGAAACCCCACTGAAATGAATAGCCCATTCAAATGAATAGGAAAAACTCCTTACATCTACACATATTCGTAAAACCCTGTAAGAGCGCTCATTGCATACGAGGGTACAAATTGAATCTGTTTCAATACGTTTCCATTAAAGTTTAATATTTGAGCTAGTCCATTGAATCTGTAGCTGCCATATTTTATTTACGCCACTTCCTGCCGTAATGCTACAGAGCTTACAACACAGACCGGTACTGTAACTAACATTTTAGTAAGTATCACAAAGGGGGTAAGGCAGGGTCGTGCCAAGACATTTTGAGGCACCAGAGGAAAAGTTTGCAAGGACTCCCAGTGAAAATTATGAATTGCAACGTTAGTTACATAGAAACATAGAATTTGACAGCAGATAAGAACCACTTGGCCCATCTAGTCTGATCCTTTTTTTATCCATTCCCATTCACACGTGGGTGGTGGGGCAGCATTAATCACACAAACTACTTAGTTAAATTAGAAGCTTGGGCAGCGAAATGGAGAATGCGCTTCAATACAGACAAGTGTAGGGTAATGCACTGTGGTAACAAGAACAAAAATAACACCTACCTACTAAATGGGGTAAAATTAGGGGATTCTGTACTGGAAAAGGACTTAGGTTTCCTCATAGATAGCAAACTAAGCAGTAGTACCCAAAGTAGGACTGCAGAAAAGAAGGCTAATAAGATACTAGCATGCATAAAACAGGGAATTGATGCTAGGGACGAGAGTATTATACTCCCGTTATATAAATCACTTGTGAGGCCACACCTTGAATACTGTGTACAATTCTGGGCGCCATACTACAAAAAGGATATCCTGGAGATAGAAAAGGTTCAGTGGGGGGCGACCAAACTAATCAAGGGTATGGAGACGCTGGAATACGAGGAAAGGCTTGCAAGACTAGGCATGTTTACACTGGAAAAGAGGAGATTAAGAGGGGTCATGATCGACATTTACAAATATATAAGGTGACAATATACAGATCTTGCGCAGGACCTATTTTTGGTTAGATCAACACAGAGAACTCGTGGACACTCGCTCAGGTTAGAGGAGAGGAGATTCCGCACAATACGGCGTAAAGGCTTTTTTACAGTAAGGATGATACGTGTTTGGAATTCCCTGCCTGAGGGAGTTGTAATGGCCAACTCAGTCAACACCTTTAAGAATGAGTTAGATAAATTCGTAATGGATAAGGAAATCCAGGGTTACGGGGCATAGTCATGCACTATGGTTAATATAAAAACGAGGGGTAAAACGTAACGGCAGTCAGCAACTTCAGTCAAAATTTTATACAAAATAATCGTGCATAGGAGACCACAAATAGGTTGAACCCGATGGACAATTGTCTTTTTTCAACCTTAGATACTATGTTACTATGTTACTGGCTCCGCTCTTTCTATGGCTCCTCCCGCTATGTGACCAGAGTGATAGGCACCTCAAAAGCAACACATATACATGGGACTTTGACAGGTGAGGCGCCTCTGCAGCAAGTCTGGGGTGACAACTGATGCATTCTTGCCTACCATCCACCGAATATATTTGAGATCCCCAAATTTTATGGCGCTCCCCTTAAGAGCTGCAAGAGTAGACCAGCCTCCCAGATCCACACACTTTCCCAGTGGAGTGGGCAGTCCAGGGGGTTGATGACTATTTGTGTAATTGCCACCCACTGCACTGCAGAATGCTGTAAAACAATCAATGCACTGTACGGTATGAGGGGGCTGCAATGACTTATTCTGAGGCTCCACATTTCCCCTTCTCCTCCCACGTTGACTTCACACTCTGGGATCCCCGTGCAGGGAACATTAAAAATACTTGTCTGAATATTGGCAAATATGCAATAATGCAGTTTAACAAAAATACCTGAGCCAGTAATAAAGGTCAGCAGCAGAGAGGGGAAAAAACTGAGGTTATAACTAAATCACAGTCACTAAAATAGCGTGGCCGCAATGCAGAGAATCCTGGTCTCGGATGAACGCTCAAACTTCAATTGTCATGTGACATTTGTTAAAGGGTGCATGAAAATTGAAACTACAGATATGAACTAACCCTCCAGAAGTCTGTAGGTGGCTCTCTCTGTGGACTTACAGGATGCATGCACCCAATATAACATCATCATTTCAGAGAATTCATTGTGTAACTCTTTAGGGATGTTTGCGGCAGAACACAACGTATACATACCTACCCGGAAACAACACAAATGCGGAATCTGATGTCAGATAAGAGTCATACATTGCAGCCAACTATTCCTAAGATGCTCAGGCTCTACTCTATCCTTCAGCTTTACTTTATAGATCTACAGTATTACAGTCTTATATCTATCCCTGACCATGTGTAAATTCCCACTACCACAGCTTCTCCTCCTGACCTCCCAACCTCTACTTTCCCCATATCTACTCACCACTTCATGCCTGCTCATATCCTAGAATGGGATGCGGTCAATTTACCTACAATTTAAATCCTGATGGTCTCAATACAGACAACCAATGACAGACGGTCAAAATGCCGACATGGTCCAAAAAAATACCTACATTTAAAATACAGACAAGGTCAAAATATGGACATTGAAAATGTCAACAGGTCAAAAAGACAACATGAGAACTGACTTGTTCATACTTTACCATCCCATTGGACCTGGAGGGGGAATATGGGGGCAGATGTATTAAGCCTGGAGAAATGATAAAGGAGTGATAAGTGGAAGGAGATAACGCACCAGCCAATCAGCTACTAACTGTCATTTTTCAAATCCATAATGATTGGCTGGTGCGTTATCACCTTCCACTTATCACTGCTTTATCACTTCTCCAGGCTTAATACGTCTGCCCCATGATCGTGTGTTGGGCACAGCGAGGCACCATGCCCAAAGCATGGTGAGCCATGCGAGGAGATGCGGTACACATACAGATGGAGCCCTGCTTGTCTATCCCGTTAATAGGTTTAACTGAGCCAGTGCTGTCGGACTTAATACCCTGCTGTAATGATGTAATCCCTTGCTGTATTGTTCTCTCTGTATTGTATTGCAGCTGAGAACAATAGATGAAAGGCTTATGCTAATAAACCTTGGTGCACCTAGGTGCAACAGAGAAGGCAGATGAGCGAGGTTCCATCTGTATAGGGGGAGATGTACTAAGCCTGAAAAGTGATAAATTTCACAGTGATAAACTGCCAGCCAATCAGCTCCTAACTACCATGTCACAGGCTGTGTTTGAAAAATGACAGTTAGGAGCTGATTGGCTTTATCATCGTGATATTTATCACTTTTCAAGGCTTAGTACATCTGGCCCCCGGTGTCCATGTCGACCACACACAAAAATTTTTTATGAAAAACCTGTGTCGACTTTTTTGACATTTGTCGACATTTTAGATGACGGTATTTTGACCTTGTCGGTATTTTAAATGTCTGTATTCTGACCTTGTCAGTATTTTTACCTTGTCAGGATTTTGACCGTTGGCCAATTGTTGTCGGTATTTTGATTGTAGGTTTTTACATACTAAACCCTCCTAGAATGTAAGGTCCTATTCTTCACTTTGTATTCTCTACGTAATTATGTAGTTTAAACACTATAATTATGTACTGACAGTTATGTACTTGTCTGAACATTATTATTATTTTCTTTTACGTCCTAGAGGATGCTGGGGACTCCGTAAGGACCATGGGGTATAGACGGGCTCCGTAGGAGATAGGGCACCTAAAAAAGAACTTTGACTATGGGTGTGCACTGGCTCCTCCCTCTATGCCCCTCCTCCAGACCTCAGTTAGATCTTGTGCCCAGAGGAGAATGGGTGCACTGCAGAGAGCTCTCCAGAGTTTTCTGTGGAAAAAGAATTTTGTTAGGTTTTTTATTTTCAGGGATTCCTGTTGGCAACAGGCTCCCTGCATCGTGGGACCGAGGAGAGAGAAGCAGAGCTGGCTTGTCAAGTTGGGCACTGCTTCTAAGGCTACTGGACACCATTAGCTCCAGAGGGAGTCGGAACACAGGTCTCACCTGGGGTTCGTCCCGGAGCCGCGCCGCCGTCCTCCTCACAGATGCCGAAGATAGAAGCCGGATAGAGAAGGCAGAAGACATCTTAGGCGGCAGAAGACATCAGATCTTCATGAGGTACCGCTGCGCGCCATTGCTCCCAGTCACACACAGAGCAGCACTGAAGGGGGCAGGGGGCAGGGGGCAGGGGGCAGGGGGCAGGCCCCCCCCCCCCCCCCCCCCCTGCGCCCTGCACCCTTCAGTGCTGCTCTGTGTGTGTGTGACTGGGAGCAATGGGCAGCAATAATCCTCACATTTTGGCACAAATACAGTTTGATTAGGCTGCGGAGGCAGTAAATCTATGATCCCCCGCCATTTTATTGAAAAATCACTGGGACCGAAGCCCGCCGTCGGGTGGGCGGGGCTTGATCCTCAGCACTAACCAGCGCCATTTTCTCCACAGAAGCTGCATGAGGAAAACGCTGTCTCCCTGGTCTCTCCCCTGCTGAACTCACAGGCTGGAAAAAAGAGGAGGGGGGCACATTAGCGACGCAGTGAGTGGGAATTGGCATAATATTTATTAAAAAGCGCTATCTGGACATATTTTTTCCAGTGTTTTTAAGCGCTGGTGTGTGCTGGCATAGTCTTTCTCTGTCTCTCCTTAGGACCTGGTTAAGGTTTTGTCCCCTTATAGGTTAATCCCTGTGTGTGTGGGGTGTCGGTATGTGTGTGTCGACATGTCTGAAGCGGAAGGCTTCTCCAAGGAGGAGGTGGAGCAAATGAGTGGTGTGTCCCCGTCGGTTGTGCCGACTCCAGATTGGATGGACATGTGGCATATGTTGAACGCAAGTGTGGCATCTTTACATAAAAGGCTTGATAAGGCTGATTTAGGGGGGACATCAGGGGGTCAATCCTCAGATTGGACCGACTCACAGGGCCCGTCGGGGTCTCAAAAGCGTCCCTTAACACAAGACACTACTACCGACACGGATTCTGATTCCAGTGTAGACTATGAAGAAGTAAAATTGCACCCTAGGGTGACTAAAACCATTCAGTGTATGATTGTGGCAATAAGGGATGTGTTGCATATTGTGGATGAACCCTTGGTCCCCGACACAAGGGTACACATGTTTAAGGAAAAGAAACAGATTATTAACTTTCCCACATCTCATGAATTAAATGAATTCTTTGGAAAAGCTTGGGAGACTCCGGATAAGAGACCGCAGATCCCCAAAAGAATTTATATGGCATACCCTTTCCCTAAGCAGGACAGGGAGATTTGGGAATCACCCCCCACTGTGGACAAGGCCCTGACGCGCTTGTCCAAGAAAGTGGCGCTACCGTCTCCTGACACAGCGGCCCTTAAGGACCCTGCAGATCGCAGGCAAGAAACTACCCTAAAGTGTATTTATTCTCATACGGGTGCTGTGCTAAGACCGACAATTGCGTCGGCATGGGTGTGTAGCGCAATTGCAGCTTGGACAGATGAGCTGACAGATCAATTTGATAATATGGATAAGGATACTATATTCCTAACTCTAGCCCATATTAAAGACGCAGTCTTATTTATGAGGGATGCTCAAAGGGACATTGGATTGCTAGCTTCTAGGGCCAATGCCATGTCTGTCTCAGCGAGAAGATCCTTATGGACTCGCCAATGGACGGGTGATGCGGATTCCAAGAAACATATGGAAGTACTACCCTATAAGGGGGATGTATTGTTTGGGGATGGGCTGACGGACCTGGTTTCCACAGCTACAGCAGGTAAATCAAATTTTTTACCATATATTCCCCAACAGCAAAAGAAAGTAACACCCTATCAGATGCAGTCCTTTCGGTCGCACAAGTCCAAAAGAGGGCGGGGATACTCTTTCCTCGCCAGAGGTAAGGGCAGAGGCAAGAGAGCACCTGCTGCGGCAGGTGCCCAGGAACAAAAGTCCTCCCCGGCTGCTCCAAAACCCACAGCATGACGCTGGGGCTCCCCTGAGGGAGTCCGCACCGGTGGGGGCACGTCTTCGGCTTTTCAGTCAGGCCTGGGTCAGTTCGGACCTGAATCCCTGGGTGTTGGAAATAGTTTCCCAGGGTTACAAATTGGAATTCGAGGAGGTGCCCCCGCGCCGATTTTTCAAATCGGCCCTACCAGCTTCCACATCGAAAAGGGATGTAGTGTTAGCTGCAATTCAAACGCTGTGTATACAGCAAGTGATAATCAAGGTTCCCCTGCACCAGCAGGGAAGAGGTTACTACTCAACCCTATTTGTGGTCCTGAAACCGGACGGTTCGGTCAGACCTATTTTGAATCTGAAATCCCTAAACCTGTACATAAAAAGATTCAAATTTAAAATGGAATCTCTCAGAGCGATAATAGCCAACATGGAGGAGGGGGAGTTTATGGTGTCTCTGGACATAAAGGATGCGTACCTTCATGTCCCCATATATGCCCCCCATCAGGAATACCTGAGATTCGCTGTACAGGATTGTCATTACCAATTTCAGACGTTGCCGTTTGGACTCTCCACGGCCCCGAGGATTTTCACCAAGATAATGGCGGAAATTATGGTGCTCCTGTGCAAGCATGGAGTCACAATTATCCCATACTTGGACGATCTCCTGATAAAAGCGAGATCAAGGGAGAAATTGCTGAGCAGTGTGGCGCTCTCTCTGAGAGTGCTCCTGCAACACGGTTGGATTCTACATCTACCGAAGTCACAGTTGATTCCGACAACTCGACTACCGTTCCTAGGTATGATACTGGATACGGAACAAATGAAGGTCTTCCTCCCAATAGAGAAAGTCCAAGACATCCAGAACATGGTCAGAGACCTGCTAAAACCAAAAAGGGTGTCAGTTCACCAATGCACTCGAGTTCTGGGGAAAATGGTGGCGGCCTACGAGGCCATTCCCTTCGGAAGGTTCCATGCAAGGACTTTTCAATGGGACCTTCTGGACAAGTGGTCCGGGTCCCATCTACACTTACATCGGAAAATAACTCTGTCCCCAGGGACCAGAGTGTCCCTCCTGTGGTGGTTGCAAAGTGCTCACCTCCTGGAGGGTCGCAGGTTCGGAATTCAGGATTGGATCCTGGTTACCACGGACGCGAGCCTCCGAGGATGGGGAGCGGTCACACAGGGAAAAAAATTTCAGGGTCTTTGGTCAGACCAGGAGTCCTGTCTACACATCAATGTGTTGGAACTCAGGGCCATTTATAACGGCCTTCGACAAGCGGAGAGTTTTCTTCGAAACCTACCGGTTCTGATTCAATCAGACAATGTCACAGCAGTGGCTCATGTGAACCGCCAAGGCGGGACAAGAAGCAGAGTCGCGATGGCGGACGCCACCAGGATCCTTCGCTGGGCGGAAAATCATGTAAGCGCTCTGTCGGCTGTCTTCATTCCGGGAGTGGACAACTGGGAAGCAGACTTCCTCAGCAGACACGATCTCCATCCAGGAGAGTGGGGACTTCATCAAGAAGTCTTTGCAGACGTAACACGTCTTTGGGGAACTCCTCAAATAGACATGATGGCGTCATGCCTCAACAAAAAACTTCGGAGGTATTGCGCCAGGTCTCGGGACCCTCAGGCAGTAGCAGTAGACGCTCTGGTAACACCGTGGGTGTTCAAATCGGTCTACGTGTTTCCTCCTCTTCCTCTCATCACAAAAGTGTTGAGGATCATAAGACGAAGAAGAGTACAGACGATACTCGTTGTCCCAGACTGGCCTCGAAGGGCCTGGTACTCGGATCTACAAGAGATGCTCACAGGAGATCCCTGGCCTCTTCCTCTGAGGGAAGACCTGTTGCAGCAGAGGCCCTGTGTAATTCAAGACTTACCGCGGTTACGTTTGACGGCATGGCGGTTGAACGCCGAATACTAGCGAAAAAGAGGATTCCGGAAGAGGTCATCCCTACTTTAATAAAAGCTAGGAAGGAGGTGACGGTAAAACATTATCACCGTATCTGGCGAAAGTATGTGTCTTAGTGTGAGACCAAGAATGCACCTACGGAAGATTTTCATCTGGGTCGTCTTCTCCACTTCCTACAGACAGGAGTGGATATGGGCCTGAAATTAAGCTCTGTTAAGGTACAGATTTCGGCCCTCTCGATTTTATTTCAGAAGGAATTGGCTTCTCTTCCAGAAGTCCAGACGTTTGTAAAGGGAGTGCTGCACATCCAGCCCCCTTTTGTGCCTCCAGTGGCACCATGGGACCTGAACGTGGTGTTGCAGTTCCTAAAATCACACTGGTTTGAACCGCTTAACAAGGTTGAGTTGAAATTTCTTACCTGGAAGGTGGTCATGTTGTTGGCCTTAGCATCAGCAAGGCGAGTGTCAGAATTGGCGGCTTTGTCACACAAGAGCCCCTACTTGATTTTTCATGTGGATCGAGCTGAATTAAGGACACGTCCGCAATTTTTGCCTAAAGTGGTTTCTTCGTTCCATATGAATCAACCTATTGTGGTGCCTGTGGCTACAAGTGACCTGGAGTATTCCAGATCCCTGGTCGTAGTCAGGGCCTTAAAAAATGTATGTAGCCAGGACGGCTAGAATTAGGAAAATAGAGGCTCTGTTTGTCCTGTATGCGGCCAATAAGATTGGCGCTCCTGCTTCGAAGCAGACTATTGCTCGCTGGATCTGTAATACGATTCAGCAGGCTCACTCTACGGCTGGATTGCCGGTACCAAATTCGGTTAAGGCCCATTCCACTAGGAAGGTGGGCTCTTCTTGGGCGGCTGCCCGAGGCGTCTCGGCTTTACAACTTTGCCGAGCGGCGACATGGTCGGGGTCAAACACTTTTGCTAAATTCTACAAGTTTGATACCCTGGCTGATGAGGACCTAGCGTTAGCTCAGTCGGTGCTGCAGAGTCATCCGCACTCTCCCGCCCGATTGGCTGCTTTGGTATAAACCCCATGGTCCTTACGGAGTCCCCAGCATCCTCTAGGACGTAAGAGAAAATAAGATTTTAAACCTACCGGTAAATCTATTTCTCCTAGTCCGTAGAGGATGCTGGGCGCCCGTCCCAGTGCGGAAACTCTGCAAGACTTGTATATAGTTGTTGCTTACATAAGGGTTATGTTACAGTTGGAATAGGTCTTGGACCGTTACTGTCGTTTGTTCATACTGTTAACTGGTTATGTATATTCCAGGTGACATGGTATGATTGGTGTGGGCTGGTATGAATCTTGCCCTTGGATTGCTAAATCCTGCCTTGTATTGTCCATCTCCTCTGGGCACAGTTCTCTAACTGAGGTCTGGAGGAGGGGCATAGAGGGAGGAGCCAGTGCACACCCATAGTCAAAGTTCTTTTTAGGTGCCCTATCTCCTACGGAACCCGTCTATACCCCATGGTCCTTACGGAGTCCCCAGCATCCTCTACGGACTAGGAGAAATAGATTTACCGGTAGGTTTAAAATCTTTTTTTTTTTGCTTTACCATATTTATGGTGCTGCGGATCCTGTGTGGCGCCATGTGGGATTTATTTTTTTATATTTTTAATTATGCAAAAAAAAATTTCACTGTTTTGATAATATCGTCATATTTTTTTTTCTGTACAACATTCAATATTTGTATTCTTAAGGACACAAATACTGTTAAAAACTCTTCCTCTCCCTCTCAGCAAATAAAAACTATATATAAAAAAGAAGATTGTTTACAAAACACCATTTTTAACTCCCCAAAATATGTGTTGCTTATTTAAATTGGGAGCTAGGCCTTTACGTGATGGTAACACTCCTCAGCAGACAGCGTACTCACTACAGAATAGTGAAATCGCAGCACAGGGGTATAGAGTGTAAGATGTAGCAGGCTGTTTCACAGACTTGTGAAGTTCGAATTTAGCTCCGGAATCCTGCTCTGCATAAATTCACATATTAGCAGTCTGACGGAAAGCGGCAAACATTGTGGAACAGTATTGAAAACTCCACTAATCTCTAATATTAACTTTCACTGCCTCATCTCCCAATCTGTGTCAAGAATTCTACCAATAAAATTGTGGTAAATTAAATCTCGCATTATATATATCTTAGTAGATATATACATGGTGTATGGTATAATATATTCTCTACGACCCATTTGCAGGATATAACGTGTCATTAATTCAGTGACCTTATACAGTATATTGCCAGGGAGCAACGCATTTGACACTGAATGCCTAAAAGTTATATAGTATAATTGTTTAATGAACTGTTACGTCTGGCAATTACATCTCCTGCAATCTTTGCAGCCAAAGGATTCTAAAGGGGGGAAAAAAATCCATATTCTATATGCTTTACATTATCTACTTCGTTCCTTTTCCACATTTGTCAGTTTACCTCCATTCGTTTACACAATAGGGAATGTTTACTAACAAACTGCAAAAGTTTAAAGTGCAGGAAATTATATTAAGCAGTCACCAATTAGCATTAATCACCGTGGCGCGATGTAAACACTGGGCGATATTCCCCCACGTGACGAGAAAGTGCTGTTTGGAAAGTAGAGAGACAAAAGAATGATGGAAAATCCCAAGTATACTCTACGATGATGCTGGTTTTTACTTTTACTTACAAGACTTTTGAATGTAAAAAAAACCCAATAGTGTGAGATGCATTAAAAACACTTTAAGTAGGGGTGTGGCTACTAGGAACCAATAAGTACTAGCTATCATCTAATACAGTCTATAAAATGATAACTACAGTATAATGTTATTGGTTGCTATGTGCAACTACTACACTTGTTCTCTTCAGAAGGTTTAAAACGGAATGCACTCAAGATGCCGGCTGTCGGGATCCCGGCATTCGGATTGTAGATGCCGGAATTCCGTCGCTGGCATCCTGACCGTATGTATAGCGGGAGGACTAGGGACGCAGGGGAGTGTGTGTGTGTGTGTGTGTGTGTGTTAGGTTTAGGTGGTACCCGGGGGGAGGTGTTAGGCTGCGGGGGGTGGAGGCAAGGGTTAGGCTGAAGGAACACATTATGCCACACACCGTAATGCCCATTATAGCACATTATGCCACACACCGTAATGCCCATTATGTCACATACAGTAATGCCCATTATAGCACATTATGCCACACACCGTAATGCCCATTATGTCACATACAGTAATGCCCATTATAGCACATTATGCCACACACCGTAATGCCCATTATGTCACATACAGTAATGCCCATTATAGCACATTATGCCACACACCGTAATGCCCATTATAGCACATTATGCCACACACCGTAATGCCCATTATGTCACATACAGTAATGCCCATTATAGCACATTATGCCACACCGTAATGCCCATTATAGCACATTATGCCACACACCGTAATGTCCATTGTCACATACAGTAATGCCCATTATAGCACATTATGCCACACACCGTAATGCCCATTATAGCACATTATGCCACACACCGCAATGCCCATTGTCACATACAGTAATGCCCATTATAGCACATTATGCCACACACCGTAATGCCCATTATAGCACATTACGCCACACACCGTAATGCCCATTATGTCACATACAGTAATGCCCATTATAGCACATTATGCCACACACCGTAATGCCCATTATAGCACATTATGCCACACACCGTAATGCCCATTATGTTACATACAGTAATGTCCATTATAGCACATTATGCCACACACCGTAATGCCCATTATAGCACATTATGCCACACACCGTAATGCCCATTATGTCACATACAGTAATGCCCATTATAGCACATTATGCCACACACCGTAATGCCCATTATTTATAGCACATTATGCCACACACCGTAATGCCCATTATGTCACATACAGTAATGCCCATTATAGCACATTATGCCACACACCGTAATGCCCATTGTCACATACAGTAATGCCCATTATAGCACATTATGCCACACACCGTAATGCCCATTATAGCACATTATGCCACACACCGCAATGCCCATTATGTCACATACAGTAATGCCCATTATAGCACATTATGCCACACAACATAATGCCCATTATAGCACATTATGCCACACACCGTAATGCCAATTATGCCACATACAGTAATGCCCATTATAGCACATTATGCCACACACCGTAATGCCCATTTATAGCACATTATGCCACACACCGTAATGCCCATTATGTCACATACAGTAATGCCCATTATAGCACATTATGCCACACACCGTAATGCCCATTATAGCACATTATGCCACACACCGTAATGCCCATTATAGCACATTATGCCACACACCGTAATACCCATTATGTCACATACAGTAATGCCCATTATAGCACATTATGCCACACACCGTAATGCCCATTATAGCACATTATGCCACACACCGTAATGCCCATTATGTCACATACAGTAATGCCCATTATAGCACATTATGCCACACACCGCAATGCCCATTATGTCACATACAGTAATGCCCATTATAGCACATTATGCCACACACCGTAATGCCCATTATAGCACATTATGCCACACACCGTAATGCCCATTATGTCACATACAGTAATGCCCATTATAGCACATTATGCCACACACCGTAATGCCCATTATAGCACATTATGCCACACACCGTAATGCCCATTATGTCACATACAGTAATGCCCATTATAGCACATTATACCACACACCGTAATGCCCATTATAGCACATTATGCCACACACCGTAATGCCCATTATAGCACATTATGCCACACACCGTAATGCCCATTATGTCACATACAGTAATGCCCATTATAGCACATTATGCCACACACCGTAATGCCCATTATAGCACATTATGCCACACACCGTAATGCCCATTGTCACATACAGTAATGCCCATTATAGCACATTATGCCACACACCGTAATGCCCATTATAGCACATTATGCCACACACCGTAATGCCCATTATGTCACATACAGTAATGCCCATTATAGCACATTATGCCACACACCGCAATGCCCATTATGTCACATACAGTAATGCCCATTATAGCACATTATGCCACACACCGTAATGCCCATTATAGCACATTATGCCACACACCGTAATGCCCATTATGTCACATACAGTAATGCCCATTATAGCACATTATGCCACACACCGTAATGCCCATTATAGCACATTATGCCACACACCGTAATGCCCATTATGTCACATACAGTAATGCCCATTATAGCACATTATACCACACACCGTAATGCCCATTTTAGCACATTATGCCACACACCGTAATGCCCATTATGTCACATATAGTAATGCCCATTATAGCACAATATGCCACACACCGTAATGCCCATTATAGCACATTATGCCACACACCATAATGCCCATTATGTCACATACAGTAATGCCCATTATAGCACATTATGCCACACACCGTAATGCCCATTATAGCACATTATGCCACACACCGTAATGCCCATTATGTCACATACAGTAATGCCCGTTATAGCACATTATCCCACACACCGTAATGCCCATTATTTATAGCACATTATGCCACACACCGTAATGCCCATTATGTCACATACAGTAATGCCCATTATAGCACATTATGCCACACACCGTAATGCCCATTATAGCACATTATGCCACACACCGTAATGCCCATTATGTCACATACAGTAATGCCCATTATAGCACATTATGCCACACACCGTAATGCCCATTATAGCACATTATGCCACACACCGTAATGCCCATTATGTCACATACAGTAATGCCCATTATAGCACATTATGCCACACACCGTAATGCCCATTATAGCACATTATGCCACACACCGTAATGCCTATTATAACACACAGTAATGCCCATTATAACACATTATGCCACACACCGTAATGCCCATTATAACACATTATGCCACACACAGTAATGCCCATTATAACACATTATGCCACACACCGTAATGCCCATTATAACACATTATGCCACACACAGTAATGCCCATTATAACACATTATGCCACACACCGTAATGCCCATTATAACACATTATGCCACACACCGTAATGCCCATTATAACACATTATGCCACACACCGTAATGCCCATTATAACACATTATGCCACACACCGTAATGCCCATTATAACACATTATGCCACACACCGTAATGCCCATTATAACATATTATGCCACACACAGTAATGCCCATTATAACACATTATGCCACACACAGTAATGCCCATTATAACACATTATGCCACACACAGTAATGCCCATTATAACACACACAGTAATGCCCATTATAACACGTTATGCCACACACAGTAATGCCCATTACAACACATTATGCCACACACAGTAATGCCCATTATGCCACACACAGTAATGCCCATTATAACACATTATGCCACACACCGTAATGCCCATTATAACACATTATGCCACACACAGTAATGCCCATTTATGCAGTCTAATGTCTCAATGCATTTTGGAATTAAAGCACGGAATAACTTAACAATTGGAGTTAAAAAAAATTAAATCGCAGAATTGTTTTAACAAAATATAATCTACATTTTTGACTCCTCAAAGAAGCCACCAGATATAACCGCGGAACAGGCCTGTGGCACTCTCTATGCTGGAAATCAAATATTGTTTGAGAAGTTCTTTCTAACACTTTTGAAGTTCCCACCAATGTGTTGTACTTGCAGGTTGCTGTCAGCCTGCTGTCCAGTTCATCCCAAACCAGCTCAATGGGCTGGTTTGGGATGAACTGGACAGAAGGGTGACATCGGGAGGTACGGCTGGCCTACCAAAGATAGTTCTGACATAGCCTGGAGGTACGTTATGGGTAAGTATCTTGCTGTAGGATGAACCCTTGACCAACTAGGTGTAGACTTCAAGGTACTGCATGGAGCTGCAACATACTGTAGAAGCCCTTCTGGTTCAGAGAGTGTCAGTCACTCTGTGCAAGTTTCCAGCAAAGAGCCCCACACCATGATGCCTCCTGCTCCATGTCTGACACCTGGGGGTAAATTTACTAAGATTCGTATTTTCCCGTTTCAGGTCAAAGTTCAATCACGAATGACATCGAAAGTGTAAAACTGCAACTTTTTGAATTTATTACGACTAATTTACTAAGCTGTCGTATTCGGGTTTTTCTTTTGTTCCGATGTCGATGTCATTCGTGTTTTTTTTTTTTTTTTACGGCAGTGATTAGCAAAACACTGCCGACTTTTTAAAAATGAATCTCGGACGGATCTGTGTGATCCGTGCTGGGGTTCATTTTTTTTTTTTTTTTTTTAATTAAACAGTGTAAAATAAAAAATAAAATTGCGTGGGGTCCCCCCTCCTAAGCATAACCAGCCTCGGGCTCTTTGAGCCGATCCTGGTTGCAGAAATATGAGGAAAAAAATGACAGGGGTTCCCCCATATTTAAGCAACCAGCATCGGGCTCTGCGCCTGGTCCTGGTTCCAAAAATACGGGGGACAAAAAGAGTAGGGGTCCCCCGTATTTCTAAAACCAGCACCGGGCTCCACTAGCTGGACAGATAATGCCACAGCCGGGGGTCACTTTTATATAGTGCCCTGCGGCCGTGGCATCAAAAATCCAACTAGTCACCCCTGGCCGGGGTACCCTGGGGGAGTGGGGACCCCTTCAGTCAAGGGGTCCCCCCCCCCAGCCACCCAAGGGCCAGGGGTGAAGCCCGAGGCTGTCCCCCCCCATCCAATGGGCTGCGGATGGGGGGGCTGATAGCCTTTGTTGTAAATGAAAAGATATTGTTTTTAGTAGCAGTACTACAAGTCCCAGCAAGCCTCCCCCGCATGCTGGTACTTGGAGAACCACAAGTACCAGCATGCGGCGGAAAAACGGGCCCGCTGGTACCTGTAGTACTATTACTAAAAAAATACCCAAATAAACACAAGACACACACACCTTGAAAGTAAAGATTTATTACATACATGCACACAAACATACATACATACTTACCTTATGTTCACACGCAGGTCGGTCCTCTTCTCCAGTAGAATCCAAGGGGTACCTGTTGAATAAATTCTACTTACCAGATCCAGGGTCCCAGGGTCCTCGGGGCAACCATTTGTAATCCAGGTACTTGAATAAAAAAACAAAACGGATTCCCGAGCCACGAACTGAAAGGGCCCCCATGTTTTCACATGGGACTCCTTTCCCCGAATGCCAGAAACCCACTCTGACTTCTGTCTAAGTGGGTTTCCTCAGCCAATCATGGAGCGCCACGTTGTAGCACTCTCCTGATCGGCTGTGTGCTCCTGTACTGAGTGACAGGCGGCACACGGCAGTGTTACAATGTAGCGCCTATGCGCTCCATTGTAACCAATGGTGGGAACTTTCTGCCCTGCGGTTGACCTAAAGTGACGTCACCGCTGACCACAAAGTTCCCACCATTGGTTACAATGGAGCGCATAGGCGCTACATTGTAACACTGCCGTGTGCCGCCTGTCACTCAGTACAGGAGCACACAGCCGATCAGGAGAGTGCTACAACGTGGCGCACCATGATTGGCTGAGGAAACCCACTTAGACAGAAGTCAGAGTGGGTTTCTGGCATTCGGGGAAAGGAGTCCCATGTGAAAACATGGGGGCCCTTTCAGTTCGTGGCTCGGGAATCCGTTTTGTTTTTTTATTCAAGTACCTGGATTACAAATGGTTGCCCCGAGGACCCTGGGACCCTGGATCTGGTAAGTAGAATTTATTCAACAGGTACCCCTTGGATTCTACTGGAGAAGAGGACCGACCTGCGTGAGAACATAAGGTAAGTATGTATGTATGTTTGTGTGCATGTATGTAATAAATCTTTACTTTCAAGGTGTGTGTGTCTTGTGTTTATTTGGGTATTTTTTTAGTAATAGTACTACAGGTACCAGCGGGCCCGTTTTTCCGCCGCATGCTGGTACTTGTGGTTCTCCAAGTACCAGCATGCGGGGGAGGCTTGCTGGGACTTGTAGTACTGCTACTAAAAACAATATCTTTTCATTTACAACAAAGGCTATCAGCCCCCCCATCCGCAGCCCATTGGATGGGGGGGGGGGGGGGGACAGCCTCGGGCTTCACCCCTGGCCCTTGGGTGGCTGGGGGGGGGGGGGGACCCCTTGATTGAAGGGGTCCCCACTCCCCCAGGGTACCCCGGCCAGGGGTGACTAGTTGGATTTTTGATGCCACGGCCGCAGGGCACTATATAAAAGTGACCCCCGGCTGTGGCATTATCTGTCCAGCTAGTGGAGCCCGGTGCTGGTTTTAAAAATACGGGGGACCCCTACTATTTTTGTCCCCCGTATTTTTGGAACCAGGACCAGGCGCAGAGCCCGATGCTGGTTGCTTAAATATGGGGGAACCCCTGTCAATTTTTTTCCCATATTTCTGCAACCAGGATCGGCTCAAAGAGCCCGAGGCTGGTTATGCTTAGGAGGGGGGACCCCACGCAATTTTTTTGGAGAAAATAATCACTTTCCCACCCCTTCCCACTGATATACATGCACGGATCTCATGGATCCGTGCATGCCTATCCAATCACGGATAAAAAAAGCAGGTCTGTTTTTTTTTAGCACTTTTTTACGAGTTGTAATTTTTCACGGCAGTGTTTTGTTTTTTGGCTTTGCACTTCTTAGTAAATGACCGAGATTCATACTTAAACAGCCGCGTTTTGACCGATGGTGTATTCATTCGTGATTTTTTCCTAGGACTTCCAAATATTACGAATGCCCTCATCACTGCCGTGATTTGAGTTTAGTAAATTACCGAGATGACACTTTGATGAAAAAACGGCATCTCGGTCAAAATCGGGACCTTAGTAAATTTACCCCCTGGTGTCGCAGGGGTTACTGAGCACTTTTTTAGGGTGTTAAAGCCCAACATTTAAAAGGACATTTGATTTTTATAGCAAAACTTGGGGTATTATGCATTGCCCTTTTAAATTTTGGAACCATCCTAATTGCCTACTCAACAATGTACAAAAACCTTGCATGATGAACCAAACTTTAAAAAAAATATTTAATCAGTCCCTAAGACCTTCTTCTAGACTAGAAGACTGTAGCATCAACATTGGGCTACTTAATGATGACTAGAAGTTCTACATGGCCGGTCAAGCCTAGTTTCCACTGATGCAGAACAGCTGCTATCCACTGCAGGTCCAATACACACTGGAAACTGGGGGGTTACCTGAAACGTATGACCGGTAGTGTAAATTGCACTCCACTTACATTATCACCACATTCTCAGTTCATTTTGCAAGACCTCATTAACACCTTGCAACTTAACAGTCCTGATTTAGCTAATTATGAATAATGGCTCTAATTTTAGGCGCGTTGTGCTGCGCAGTATCACCTACCCCTATCTGCAGGTTAGTTGTATTTGTGTGTACACGGATGGCGAAGGAGAAAACGCTGAATGACACTCAGCACATGTGTTGGGCTCTGCAAGGCAGGCATCACCTGCAATTGGCCAGATTCTGGCTGGCACAGTGGGAGTAACTCCCCGCCGGCTAAATATGGAAAAATCTGAGTAGAGGAAAAAGCAGCTTCTACTGGAAACACACTGTATGGCAACTGCTAAATTTACTAAATTTAATTAAAGCAAGAATAACAAAGACATTATTTATGCTAATAGAAACACTAACTCTGGTGGTCATTCCGAGTTGTTCGCTCGTTATTTTTTTTTTCGCAACGGAGCGATTAGTCGCTAATGCGCATGCGCAATGTCCACAGTGCGACTGCGCCAAGTAAATTTGCTATTAAGTTAGGTATTTTACTCACAGCATTACAAGGTTTTTTCTTCGTTTTGGTGATCGTAGTGTGATTGACAGGAAGTGGGTGTTTCTGGGCGGAAACTGGCCGTTTTATGGGTGTGTGCGAAAAAACGCTGCCGTTTCTGGGAAAAACGCGGGAGTGTCTGAAGAAACGGGGGAGTGTCTGGGTGAACGCTGGGTGTGTTTGTGACGTCAAACCAGGAACGAAACTGACTGAACTGATCGCAGTTGGCGAGTAAGTCTCGAGCTACTCAGAAACTGCTAAGAACTGTCTATTCGCAAATCTGCTAATCTTTCGTTCGCAAATCTACTATGCTAAGATTCACTCCCAGTAGGCGGCGGCTTAGCGTGTGCAAAGCTGCTAAAAGCAGCTTGCGAGCGAACAACTCGGAATGACCACCTCTAAGTTAATTTGCACAAAATACATAATAAAGAGTATGGAGCTCAAAATATATAGGTGATATTGATGTATTTTACTACAAGGAGATTTCAGAAATAACCTAAAATATTAATTTCAGTTAAAAAATACAAAGTTCTTTTTTCATCTCTGTAACTTTGACTTCTTATTATTTAAACACTATTCAAATTGGATGCACGGTGTGGTTTATGTATTGTAGGCATTTAGGCTTTACCTATTCCATTATTATTATTCTACTAGTTACCAGCCCGTCAAAAAATAAGAATTTACTTACCGATAATTCTATTTCTCGTAGTCCGTAGTGGATGCTGGGGACTCCGTCAGGACCATGGGGGAATAGCGGGCTCCGCAGGAGACAGGGCACATCTAAAAAAGCTTTTTTGGTCACATGGTGTGTACTGGCTCCTCCCCCTATGACCCTCCTCCAAGCCTCAGTTAGGTACTGTGCCCGGACGAGCGTACACAATAAGGAAGGATCTTGAATCCCGGGTAAGACTCATACCAGCCACACCAATCACACCGTACAACTTGTGATCTGAACCCAGTTAACAGTATGATAACAAAACGAAGTAGCCTCTGAAAAGATGGCTCACAACAATAGTAATAACCCGATTTTTGTAACAATAACTATGTACAAGCATTGCAGACAATCCGCACTTGGGATGGGCGCCCAGCATCCACTACGGACTACGAGAAATAGAATTATCGGTAAGTAAATTCTTATTTTCTCTAACGTCCTAGTGGATGCTGGGGACTCCGTCAGGACCATGGGGATTATACCAAAGCTCCCAAACGGGCGGGAGAGCGCGGATGACTCTGCAGCACCGAATGAGAGAACTCCAGGTCCTCCTTAGCCAGAGTATCAAATTTGTAAAATTTTACAAACGTGTTCTCCCCTGACCACGTAGCTGCTCGGCAAAGTTGTAATGCCGAGACTCCTCGGGCAGCCGCCCAGGATGAGCCCACCTTCCTTGTGGAATGGGCATCTACATATTTCGGCTGTGGCAGGCCTGCCACAGAATGTGCAAGCTGAATTGTACTACAAATCCAGCGTGCAATAGACTGCTTAGAAGCAGGAGCACCCAGCTTGTTGGGTGCATACAATATAAACAGCAAGTCAGACTTTCTGACTCCAGCCGTCCTAACTATATATATATATATATATATATATATATATATATATATATATATATATATATATTTTTAGGGCCCTGACAACGTCTAGCAACTTGGAGTCCTCCAAGTCCCCCGTAGCCGCAGGCACCACAACAGGTTGTTTCAGGTGAAAACGCTGACACCCCTTTAGGAAGAAACTGGAGACGAGTCCCAGTTCTGCCCTGTTCAAATGGAAAATTTTAATATGGGCTTTTGTAAGACAAAGCCGCCCATTCTGACAATCGCCTGGCCGAGGCCAGGGCTAACACATGGTCACTTCCCATGTGAGATATTGGTCAACAGCATGGTCACTTTCCATGTGAGATATTTCAAATCCACAGATTTGAGCTGTTCAAACCAATATGATTTTAAGAAATCCCAACACTATGTTGAAACCTCACGGTGCCCCTAGAGGCACAAAAAAGCTGTATATGCAATACACCCTTTACAATCTGGACTTCAGGAACTGAAGTCAATTCTTTCTGGAAGAAAATCTACAGGGCCGAAATTTAAATGTTAATGAACCCCAATTTGAGGCCCAAAACACTCCTGTTTTCAGGAAGTGTAGAAATCGACCTAGTTGAATTTCCGTCGTGGAGCCTTCCTGGCCTCACCCACGCAACATATTTTCACCACATGTGGTGATGACGTTGTGCGGTCACCTCCTTCCTGGCTTTGACCAGGGTAGGTATGACCTCTTATGGAATGCCTTTTCCCTTCAGGATCCGGCATTCAACCGCCATGCCGTCAAACGCAGCCGCGGTAAGTCTTGGAATAGACATGGTACTTGCTGAAGCAAGTCCCTTCTTAGCTCCCCAGGCCCTTAGTCCTCTGTGAGCATTTCTTGAAGTTCCGGGTACCAAGTCCCTCTTGGCCAATCCGGAGCCACTAGTATAGTTCATACTCCTCTATGTCTTATAATTCTCAATACCTTGGTTATGAGAAACAGAGGAGGGAACACATACACTGACTGGTACACCCACGGTGTTACCAGAACATCCACAGCTATCGCCTGAAGGTCTCATGACCTGGCGGAATACCTGTCCCGTTTTTTGTTCGGGCGGGACGCCATCATGTCCACCTTTGGTCTTTGCCAACGGTCCACAATCATGTTGAAAAACTTCCCTATGAAGTCTCCACTCTCCCGGGTGGAGGTCATGCCTGCTGAGGAAGTCTGCTTCCCAGTCGTCCACTCCCGGAAAGAACACTGCTGACAGTGCTATCACATGATTTTCCGCCTAGCGAAAAATCCTTGCAGTTTTGTCACTGCCCTCCTGCTTCTTGTGCCGCCCTATCTGTTTACGTGGGCGACTGCCGTGATGTTATCCCACTGGATCAATACCGGCTGACCTTGAAGCAGAGGTCTAGCTAAGTTTAGAACATTATAAATTTGCTCTAAGCTTATTTATGCGGAGAGAATTCTCCAGACTTAATCACACTTCCCTGGAAATTTTTTCCCTGTGTGACTGTTCCCCAGCCTCTCAGGCTGGCCTCCGTGGTCACCGGCATCCAATCCTGAATGCCGAATTTTCGGCCCTCTAGAAGATGAGCACTCTGTAATCACCACAGGAGAGACACCCTTGTCCTTGGATATAGGGTTATCCGCTGATGCATCTGAGGATGCGATCCGGACCATTTGTCCAGCAGATCCCACTGAAGAGTTCTTGCGGGAAATCTGCCGAATGGAATTGCTTCGTAATAAGCCACCATTTTTACCAGGACTCTTGTGCAATGATGCACTGACACTTGTCCTGGTTTTAGGAGGATCCCGATTAGCTCGGATAACTCCCTGGCTTTCTCCACTGGGAGAAACACGTTTTTCTGGACTGTGTCCAGAATCATCCCTAGGAACAGTAGACGTGTCGTCGGAAAAAGCTGCGATTTTGGAATATTTAGAATCCCCTCGTGCTGTCGTAGAACTACTTAAGATAGTGCTACTCCGACCTCCAACTGTTCTCTGGACCTTGCCCTTATCAGGAAAGCGTCCATGTTTCTTTTAAGTAAAATCATCATTCCGGTCATTACCTTGGTAAAGACCCGGGGCGCCGTGGACAATCCAAACGGCCGCGTCTGAACTGATAGTGACAGTTCTGTACCAGGAACCTGAAGTACCCTTGGTGAGAAGGGCAAATTTGGACCTGTAGGTAAGCGTCCCTGATATCCAGTGACACCATATCGTCCCCTACTTCCTGGTTCGCTATCACTGCTCCGAGTGACTCCATCTTGATTTGAACGCTTGTATGTAAGTGTTCAAATATTTCAGATCTCACCGAGCCGGTTGGCTTCAGTACCACAATATAGTGTGGAATACTACCCCCTTCCTTGTTGTAAGAAGGGTACTTTGATTATCACCTGCTGGGAATACAGCCTGTGAATTGTGTGAGGGGGAGACGTCTCGAATTTCCAATGTACACCTGGGATATTACATGTAGGATCCCGGAGTTCCTTTGCGAGTGTTGCTGAAACTCTTGAGATGACCCCCTACCGCACCTGAGTCCGCTTGTACGGCCCCAGCGTTATGCTGCGGACTTGGCAGAAGCCGTGAGGAGCTTCTGTTCCTGGGAATGAGCTGCTTGCTGCAGTCTTCTTCCCTTTCCTCTACCCCTGGGCAGATATGACTGGCCTTTGCCCGCCTGCCCGTATGAGGACGAAAGGACTGAGACTGAAAGACTGTGTCCTTTTCTGCCAATATGTGACTCGGGGTAACAAAAGGTGGATTTTTCAGCTGTTGCCATGGCCACCAGGTCCAATGGACCGCCCCTTTATACGGCAATACTTCCATATGCCGTCTGGAATCTGCCTCACCTGACCACTGTCGTGTCTTCGTCTGGCAGATATGTACATCACATTTACTCTTGATGCCAGAATGCAAATATGCCTCTGCGCATCACGCATATATAGAAATGCATCCTTAAAATGCTCTATAGACAATAAAATCCTGTCCCTGTCAAGGGTATCAAAATTTTCAGTCAGGAAATCCGACCAAGCCCCCTCAGCGCTGCACATCCAGGCTGAGGCGATTGCTGGTCGTAGTATAACACCAGTATGTGTGTATATACTGTTATGATATTTTCCAGCTTCCTATCAGCTGGCTCCTTGAGGGCGGCCGTATCTGGAAACGGTAACGCCATGTTTTTTATAAGCGTGTGAGCGCCTTATCCACCCTAAGGTGTGTTTTCCAACTCGCCCTTACTTCTGGCGGGAAAAAGGGTATACCGCCCATAACTTTCTATCGGAGGAACCCCACGTATCATCACACACTTCATTTAATTTATCTGATTCAGGCAAAACTACAAGTAGTTTATTCCCACCCTACAAAATACCCTTATTTGTGGTACTTGTGGTATCAGAAATATGTAACACCTCCTTCATTGCCCTTAACATGTAACTTGTGGCCCTAAAGGAAAAATACGTTTGTTTCTTCACCGTCGACACTGGGGTCAGTGTCCGTGTCAGTGTCTGTCGACCGACTGAGGTAAATGGGCGTTTTTACAAGCCCCTGACGGTGTCTGAGACGCCTGGACCGATACTAATTTGTCCGCCGGCTGTCTCATGTCGTCAACCGGCTTGCAGCGTGTTGACATTATCACGTAATTCCCTAAATAAGCCATTTCCGGTGTCGACTCCCTAGAGAGTGACATCACCATTACAGGCAATTTTCTCCGTCTCCTCACCAACATTTTCCTCATACATGTCGACACACACGTACCGACCTACTGCACACACACAGGGAATGCTCTGATAGAGGACAGGACCCACTAGCCCTTTGGGGAGACAGAGGGAGAGTTTGTCAGCACACACCAAAAGCGCCATAATGTATATAACAACCCTAGAAGGTGTTGTTTCTATATATATACGCTCTTAATATATAATTATATCGCCAATTTATGCCCCCCTTCTCTTTAACCCTGTTTCTGTAGTGCAGGGGAGAGTGGGAGCCTTCCTCACCAGCGGAGCTGGTCAGGAAAATGGCGCTGAGTGCTGAGGAGAATAAGCTCCGCCCCTTTCTCGGCGGGTTTTTCTCCCGGTTATTAGGAAAACTGGCCTGGGTTAAATACATACATATAGCCTTAATGGCTATATGTGATGTATTTATTTGCCTCTAAGGTAATCTATATTGCTGCCCAGGGTGCCCCCAGCAGCGCCCTGCACCCTCCGTGACCGAGATCAGTGAGCCGTGTAGCAACAATGGCGCACAGCTGCAGTGCTGTGCGCTACCTTCATGAAGACTGAGGAGTCTTCTGCCGCCTGTTTCCGGACCTCCGTTCTGCCGTTCTTCAGCGTCTGTAAGGGGGATCGGCGGCGCGGCTCCGGGACGAACCCCAGGCTGACCTGTGTTCCGACTCCCTCTGGAGCTCAGTGTCCAGTAGCCTAAGACTTCAATCCTCCTGCACGCAGGTGAGTTGCAAGTCTCTCCCCTAAGTCCCTCGTTGCAGTGATCCTGTCGCCAGCAGGAATCACTGATTAGAAACCTAAAAAAAACTTTTCTAAACAGCTCTTTAAGAGAGCCACCTAGATTGCACCCTCTCGGACGGGCACAAAAACCTAACTGAGGCTTGGAGGAGGGTCATAGGGGGAGGAGCCAGTACACACCATGTGACCAAAAAAGCTTTTTTAGATGTGCCCTGTCTCCTGCGGAGCCCGCTATTCCCCCATGGTCCTGACGGAGTCCCCAGCATCCACTAGGACGTTAGAGAAATGATGGAACAACATAACAGTAATATCAGCGCGGGGGGCTGTGCTCGGATGAATGGAGCAACACTTGAACTGCTCCGTCCAGTGCCATCTAGTAGCTTACGTCGGCACACAAAACACTTGACTTTCCCCCATAGAGGTAAGGAGCAGTGTTAGCCTATTATTATATAGGAATTGTGTATAAAAATACAATACAAATAAACATATAAGTTTTGAGCAAGGGGCAGAAGAGGAAGTGGCCTTCAGGTCATTAATTAGGACTGAGGTCAACATTCAGCTTGTTAGTAGGGATGGACATTGGAAGACTGGCATCAAATGGTTGCTGAGCATTTTGCCCAGCAACCATCAAATCATCATCATTCGAGACCACTGAAGGTCATACTGTGCGTGAGCGCAGAAGCAGTCAGAGCTTTGTGCGTCTCATCTGAGTTGCGTACATCACTTCTGGGTGTCTACAGAAGAAAAATGAAAGTCATCCACCTGATGGGCATTGGAAAACTGCATTCGATGGCTGGCAGCCATAGGAAACCTGCAATTTGCTGGAAATGTCCTTCAATAGGATCGGGAACATCAATAGTGGCTAACCAATGTACAATCCTACTTGGTAGTTCTAGGCCAACAACTGGGTAACTGTGCCTTCATTGATCAGTCTCAACCTGACCAGAGACCCATCTGTTCCTCATCTGACTGTTTGGTGTATAGTCATACAGTTGATGGGCACTAGGGTGCATCAAACGCCCCGACATTCGGAATGCTTGCTGTCCCTATTCTTAAAATGTACCTTTTTAGCATAGAAACAACTGTGGAAAAAAAATATGATGTACGATTTGTCTTAGGTGGTCCACCTCCACACCCAAAAATTGTCTATATTGTATTGTATTGTACTGTATTGTATTATACAAAACAACTAACTTTAGTAAAACGAAGCCAACTTTTGTATGTGTGCCATGAATGCGTGTCTTACATTGATTTAAGAACATAAGAACATAAAGAAAGGGAACAGCATGAAGCCTCATGGGCCTATCGTGGCTGTTCCCATACAAATCATTAATCATTAATCAAATCATTATTTCTTTTTCAGATTTAATAAATAGAAATTTATAGAAATAAACAGAAATAAAATAAAATAAATAGAAAAATAGAAATTAATAGAAATCTTTAATCTTCAGGGGCATGGTGGGCCACGTAAATATCATCTCAGATTCTTCAAAATTGGTATGCAATATATCCTTAACAAATCAAAAAAATGTAGCATTGGGACAAATAATTTTTCTTACTTTTAAAAATTCATGGGGCGTTTGATGCACCCTAATGGGCACCAGTAGCGTTTTAAGAGAGGAGAGGACCCAGGTGCAGACTCTGTGCGGGCCCTCTCCTTTCTG
Source organism: Pseudophryne corroboree (assembly GCF_028390025.1). Taxonomy (NCBI): domain Eukaryota; kingdom Metazoa; phylum Chordata; class Amphibia; order Anura; family Myobatrachidae; genus Pseudophryne; species Pseudophryne corroboree. Next base: position 56,258,289 of record NC_086444.1, on the reverse strand, counting down.
GCCAGAGTCTACTGTGCAGGTCTTCTGGAAAATGGCTGCTGTGCAGGGCCACCATACGACGTGATAAGTATAACTATATATGTGTGTGGTGTGGCCCCCCCCTGTGTGCACCACACACCCTGCAGCCATTATATATAAGCCATAGACGGTCTCTATAGGCCTGATTCAGAGAAGTACTTAAACCCGATAGTTTGTGTACGACTCCGATGTGGGAGGACCGAACATATGCTGAACGGGTCCAATATTGTCCCTCATAGTTCCCCCAGTAGCATGATTGACACGTGCCCCTGTTTTGTAGGCGTGCCTTGGCCAGGTTCTGCATCTTCTAGCGCAGGCTTCCCGGCCATCCTGCATAGCCTTAGGGTTACTTAGATCATTATTATCATGGTCAATGACAACCTAATATACTGCTCCCGATTATTTGTGGACCATATAAGTAAGCAGGCATCCCATGCTGAGCGCTCGTTTCACCTTAGGAGACAGTCTATCAGACTGCACCATGCTCCCAGGCCGGAATTCCTCCACATGCCTCATCCCTCCTGCTGTGTGGTCAGCATAAAGCTCAGCGTCTAATCAGCAGAAGGGATACTTTTTAACTTTAGATAGAGCATGGCGCCATAAATGAATTTTTTAGAAATTAACTTTGGACTTAAGGTTTTTATATGGAATCCAAATAAAACATGTGATTCCCTCTGGATTGGATCACTTCTGGACTGGAAGTTCCGGGATTTAAACGGAGAACAATAAAGTTTTCTCTTATAAATACTGGATCTATTCCCAACTATAGTCATCCTCGAAAAAGTGCAGCATATGCATGAAACGCGTTGGAGACTAGTTACGGAAGCAAGGAGGAACTACAGACTACCACCTGAAAGACCCGGCGCCTGCCGCACGATGTTATCATCCCGCTCCCTGCTGGACGCAGCGGGAGAAAGGCGGCGGAACACCCGGAGCCGCAGACAGCCACAGCAGGCTGAGGAATACCGCGAGACACACCAGAGGTAGGGAGAGGTAGGGCAAGCAACAACAATACTGTACACCCCTTGCTACCTGCTCCTAAAGGAGCTGTAAACATACTTTTAAATTACTAACCAAAATAATGTATTTTCAGGTGCTAAGCATAAGTAGCGCTCATACTGTAATTCCCCCCCTCTTTTTAATCTTTAAAACAAAATTTAGTTGCTTAGCGAATCAAAGCGGGGAATACATTTTATCTGTTACTAAAGGGATACAGTGATCTCCCGAGACATAGAGCCTGTGCTTTTATTTCCTTGGCTAACCACATAGCGCACAATGCACTGGCAGACAAGCAATAACATGACTGGAGCAAACTTAGATTGATTAGCCAGTGGCAGTGCGTAAAACATTAACATTTCACAGGCGGTAGTAACGAGTGGTAAAAAACAGTTTTGCTAAATGCGTGGGTCAGGGCTACGCCCACTGGTATTGCACCCGGCATGCAGAATATTCTGGATAAACGGCATAATAAAAGTGATTCTACAACAATATAATTGTATTGTCCAGGGTGGAACTAACCATCATCCTGCACCTGTAAAGGTGTCTCTATATGTATTATTCCGAAAATCAATATTCCGTACTCTGAAATCAATGTATAACTCACAGCAGATCCTATGCTAGTTACCAAATAACTAAACTGCTGCATTCTCAAGATATACAGACGTATGAAATAAACACACACGGCAAACAACTGAGATGTACTATTAAATTATTCATTTTCTTTTAAAAATACATAAAAGCAAACAATTTCACATCTGTGCGTATACACTCAACAATACACAGTCTATAGAATCCACACTATTAGCATTCACTGAATTCTATACATAATCGTCACATAATGCCTGGAACATTTTAAGAATTACACCGCGCTGCAGAATAGAGCCATTGGACTCGTTGTCTTTTTAGTTATAATTAAATGAGACTCCGTAATACACTACAGATCAGTGCTGGAATCTGTAGTTCTACAACAGCTGAAACCCGTTGAAGGTTATACTACAAAGCATAACAACGCCCAGTCATGCCTTAATGTGATGGGATACACCAAGCACCAAGTCAACTAAACCAACCTTCTTTTTTTTTTTTACATTTGTTTTTTAATAGAAAGTCAATGGAAAAAAAGGTTGTCCGGTCTCTAGGTCGACCACACTTAGGTTGACCACTATTGGTCGACAGTGTTTCTAGGTCGACAGGGTCTCTAGGTCGATATGTTCTAGGTCGACAGGTCAAAAGGTCGACATCAGTTTTTTTTTTTTTTTTTATCTTTTTTTTTTACTTTTTAATACTTAACGATCCACGTGTACTACGATTGGGGATAGTAAACCGTGGAAATGGAGCAAGCCACCTTGCCCAAAGCATGTCAAGCCCGCAAGGGTCTATGTTTGTATAGATGGTGGTCACAAAACATTCAATATACAAGATATGGCCAAACAAAAACAAAAAAAGTGTCGGACATTTTTGTTTGGGACTATTATCATGTTGACCTTTAATTAATGTTGAACATATGGTACCCGAAGTGCGAGCCATGCAAGGGACATAGTGCCCTAATTGGGGTTCCCGGTCACTGTACCGAGAAAACGACACCAAAATATATATTAAAAAAACTCATGTCGACCTTTTGACCTAGAACATGTCGACCTACAATCCCTTTCGACTTAGTTACTGTCGACCAATAGTGGTTGACACTCCATACCACACCCGAAAAGAAGTTGCTCTAAAGGACAAGATAAAGTGCATAAAAAAAAACTATAAAAGAAGATATATGCAGCAGAATATTTACAAAAAAGTCATAATTCATTTATCAGCTTCCGTCAGTTCTACATTCTCTGTGTTTGCTCATTGGGAGTCACAATGATGAACTCCGAGCGTATAAATTACAATGATGAACTCCGAGCGTATAAATACATTTCTGTTAAAATCCTGAATATACAGTAGCACACAGAGAAGCTGATGGACTGGCAATAGCAAATGATTGTGGAAATTCAGCCAAGTTCGATGCGATGGCTATTTTGTAGAGGCACAGTCGTATTTAGTAACTATAGAATAAAATACTAGCAAACAAAAAATAGTTATAACAGTGGAGTTCTGCACAACAGATTATTATGGGTGGGAATTCAATTAGCCCCGAAGCCGACACTGATTTTTTTCACCTGCCTGGGGGCCGTGAACTTATCATGGATTCTGTGGGCGATATTTAATTGTGGCACATGCCAGCTGCCACTAGATGGCGCCCTACGGAGCAATTCAATTGTTGCTCGCCCTGGTGGTGGCGAGCTGAAATGCGTGAAAAGTGACCCAGTTGGTCCCCCAAACAATTGAATTGCGCCCCGTGATCTCTCGTCACTTTAGACACAAGATCGGGCGTAATGCCGCCCTATTATGTGTTTTTGTCTGCAAATGGGTTATTTTTCGGGAGAAAAAAAAAACAAGCTATAATTGAATAACTTGAAACAAAACATTGGGAAGAAATCAGGGTAAATGCCTCTTTTTTCTCCCCTGAAAAATTATCAGGGCTAATTGAATTCCACCTTTATGTGCTTTTTTGCTTTTAAATTGAAATCCTGAATCATTGCGACATGTGAAATCTCACCAAATCCACAATTTCTGTGATTACGTTCCAGTGATCTTCTGTGATTTTAATCATGATTATTCTTATTGCAGTGATTATGAAAACAATGTGTGAACAAAAAGTCAAAGCACCCAAACTATTAAATGTTCACAGATTGCTTTTTCTGTTGGGAACCTTTGATCAAACCAAGAACACGCTCCAACAACTGGATAGGGAAACGAATGCAGAACAGAACCAAGTCACATATCAGTATATTGTAATAGGAAGACTTCTGGATAGGACAACAATCTGATCGCTCAACAGACTGCTGGTGTGACACTAGCTGTAATGACAGCGGAGAGAGAGATAAAGTTGTGCGACTTACTTTGCATTCTTGAATTGACAAATGGCGGGGAGAGATTGTCGTGTGACGTCAGCTCTCTGCTGCTCATGTGTTCATAGTGAGATCCTTCACCATAGTTCTATTGACAAAGAAATGGCACCAATCAGCACTGACAGGTAATATCACATGATGTACAGGACTGGTCTTACCATGTGTAACTATGGTACAAGCATACAGTCTAATGTATACATACATGGGATGAATACATGGATATGTACTGAAGCATCGGAATGCATTACACACACAAAGACATACACAACACACACAAATACACCCCACACATGCACACAATCAGTATATTTGTCTTCACCTAGTGGAGGCATTTGGTTGGTTGTATTATATTTGCAAAATGATCACTTGTTATGACTATCCTTGCCATATGTTATGTTTCTGTTCTGATTGGGATCTCTGTGATTCAGAAAACAATGCCAATAACAAAAGCAAGACACATTAGGGGCCACTTTCTCCTTGTGGCCCATTAGATATTTCAGCTTCTTGTGGTGGGAGGTAATATGGTTAGAGTAACGTCTGTGTTGCTTTGTCGGATATTATAAGATTTAACAGTGCACAAACCAACAGGACAGTGTCAACATGCAATATACCAGTGCACCACAAGGTGGCAGATGTTAGGATAGGTTAATATGTGGCTAGCCAGCTGAGGTTGTGCTAAAAGTCCCATCATGCATCTTTCTATTGGGAGCTATAGTCCCCGAACAGCTGGAGAGTCAGATTGTTCAACCTAGAATGGTGGCAGATATGTCAGGATTGCCAGATACTAACGTTTATTCTTTATTATTATTCATGTATTTATGGGCAGCATGGTTGTGTAGTGGTTAGCATTACTGCCTAGCAGCAACAAGGCCTTAGCTTAGATTCTCACCAAGGCCCTATCTGTGTGGTATTTGTGTGTTCTCCCCGTGTTTGGTCAAGTTCCTCTGGAAGCTCAAAAAACATAATGGTACAGTAGGTCAGTTGTTAGTTACAGTCTACCACATATACACTAACTATTCTCTGTACAGTGTTGCAAAATATGTGTTCGCGCTCTCTCTCTCTCTCTATATATATATATATATATATATATATATATATGTATATACACAAGAGTGATAGTAATATAAGTAAATAAATTCATAAATAATAAATACATAGTTACATGTTGCAAAATTGGGAACAGAAGCATGCATGGAAATTAAAGGACCTAAAGTCTGGCTTATCATTAAAATGGGTGGGGCTTATCATTCAAATACCTGTAATAAGCCCCGCCCTTACACTAGATGATTTTCATTACTTTAGTACCTGGAACAGTAAACCCTTCCACTATCGGGTCCTGTTAATTCGTGTTAATAGCACTGTAAGCCTCTGTTCCGCAAATGTACTATACTGCTGAAATCTTGGAATCAGTGACATACCCTGTACTAACTTATGGCATACTACTACAATAGATCAGCGACTATTAATTTTATGCAATGTAGTTACAATGTTGCTGCTTGCTTCCAGAGGTTAACTGAGTGTCGCAGAGAAGCCAATGGTTTTAAACATATCAACTAGGAAGTACTCCCCTCAAAAACAACGGAACCTAATTAAAATCAATATACTGGGCTCTACAAGCTGTACTGCAATACTGAAATGGTCACTCATACTTCTACAAATCCCTATACTTAAAATGGGACTTGTGCCTGAAATCACTTCTCAAAAATGAGGAAACACACTGGAAGCAGATTGCGGCTGTAGCACAGTAAAAATCCCCTTTGGCTTCGCCACGAGACTCAATTTGCTGAAGTGCGCAGTGTTCATTATCGGCTATATTTTCCTGCCTTAAGAGAGTTTTCAGTCTCATTGCCCCAGTACCTCAGGCCAGATACCCACTGGGCTTGCATTCACATTTTTCTTTTTAGTAAAAACATGATTGAAAGAGTCACGTTGCTAGCGGGTATGAGACTGTATTCTGCCAGGCCACGGCACTGCCACCCAGTTGGGGTTTTTCAACATGGAGAATCAAGGGAAGGCGGGGAGGGGGGTTATAACATAACATTTTTGTGTGGTTAAAGTTCTTTTTTTGAACTGGAAATTCTAAAATATTTTTAGATTATTTGTTTTCACTTTTGAATTCTCTTGACCGAGTATATACTTAGACATGGTTACTATAGGGTAGCGGCATATAATAATCATCAGTCACGTGAGTGACCTATGAATCGCACACAGTTAATGCGGCTCTGTGAAAAGTCCCATGTTGCGTGTAAAGGTGGGTACACACTAGGCCATGTGCTCGATGAGCGACGTCGCCTAGTGGTTCTCCTTCCAGGCCGGGACGCCCAATGGCGGGCAAACACATTGTGCGATATCATTAATGATATCGCACAGTGACGTCATGCCACGGCCAGCAGGAGCATGCAGTTTTGGACAATAAGTCCAAATTGAGCTGCATGCACGGCCGACACCGAGGGTCGTAAAATGACCCGCGGGGCCGCGTATCGCTCAACGGCATACACACTTAGCGATAAAATAAACTATGTCGCTCAGGAAGGGTCAAAAGGTGCAACGTCGTTTACTTTATTGCTAAGTGTATACCCACCTTAAGACTGCCCATCGAATATAGGCCCATACCAGTATACATCTTGGAAGTCATACCTTGATGCTACAGCATTCTGTCAGTGGTAGGGGGAATGGTATCCGATGATAGATCGACACTGTCTAGTTAGATAGTCAATAGGTCAACACCATATGGTCGACAGGTACAAAAAGGTTAACAGATGAAAAGTCGACAGTATGTAAGGTCGGCAGGTTAAAAATGTCAACATGACAATCACAAATGATTGGGAACAGTAAACCATGGAAGTGGAGCAAGTCACCTTGCCCAAGCATGGCAAGCCTGCAAGGGTCTACATTTGTACAGATGGTGGTCACAAAACATTAAATATATAAAATATGGCCAAACAAGAAAAAAATGTGTCTGCCATTTTTCTGTCGACCATTCTTGTGTTGACCTTTTGACCATGTTGATCTAATGCATGTTGACCATATGGTGTTGACCTATTGACTGTCTATGTAGACCGTGTAGATCTTCTATACCACACCCGGGAGAACGTGGCTACTGGTACTGCCACAGAAAGAGCATCGTTGCGGGAGCCATGTTCTCAGGGAGCAGCAAATGATTATCGGACTACAAGTAAGACTGGGAATAGTAGTGCACCCCATTCTGACACTATTAGTGTGGCCCAGACCAGCCTACCAATAAACTAGGCACAGCAGTCCCCTTGCAAATGCCAGAGATGACAGATTACTGGTTCAGGCTGGCTATCTGCATTACATGGACTTGTGCTGAAAGTTAACCCAACTACAGCAGGCTAATGTTCTTCACTTAAAGCCAGGACAGGGACAAATTAAAAATAGGACGGATGGTCCTGCCGCGTCAGGCCTCTGCATAAACATAGGACCATCATCATTCATGATGCATGAGGACCTGCCGCCTAGCTGATCGACCATAAATGAAAGTGTTAAATTGTATTTCCATTCTACTTTTAAATGATGCATTTTTTTCACTTTTATGTAATTAGGGAAACATTGGGGCTGATAATGCAGGTGGCACACTCCCACATGGCACAGGCCACACCCACACACCACTGGTCACACCTCCTCCCCTTGATTATGTTCCACAACCTGCGTCAACTTAGAAACATCATTTCCGTGGGGCCACCGCAAATTATAATGAATAGGCCCCTAAGGAACAAATAAGTAATACAACCAATGCCTCATCCTGATGACAGGCCCACTGTCTACCCACAATATACCTGCTGTCATTTTATGCATAAGCACTGCTGAGCACCTGCTATGCTATGATGTGATTGGAATGGCTATGCCGCGGCCGGTGGGGGGGGGGGGGGGAGCATTGTACAGAAACATGTCATAAAGGCTCTGTCTGATCTTCCCACTTCACCAGACGTTACAGCATGATCCTGTAGAGTAACCTTCTGTGCCATGAGCCTCACGGACACTCCCAGAGAGTACGGCACACAGCACTGTGCGCACACTAACCGTCAGGAATGGCAGCAGGTGACAGATTGCCTTATTTAACTCCCTCAACAAAAGGTAGAATATTTGTTTCTTAATATTTGCTTTCAGAGCCACCATAATTATCAATGCACACTTACACCAGACCTAACCCTGGTGCAAAAGATGTACACTTATGTCCAACGCTGCATAACGAGGGTCATTCAGATGTGGACGCAGTAGCTATGGAAATGGCGCAGGAGGAGTCCGCTTCCTGCTGCAGTAGTCATAAGACCCGCCTCCCAGGACCCAGGCATCGGATCGCTCACACACCATCAGGCGGCTTGCGGCACCAAGGGGACGCGCAAGCCGCCCATTCAACAATGGAGATCCCTGGCCTCCTCCCTCCCACTAAACAGCGGCGACACACCTCTGTTTTCACAAACAGGGATAGTCTTCTCCCCCAAATGTATCAGTATCAGACTGTCAATCACTGGCAATCTGATGCCGTCCCTGTGTCCTGTGTCGCAGAACGTGTCCTGAGAACATCGATACTTTGCGCAACAGGGCGCACATCTAACCACACCTGAAAACTTGTAATTCTGACATGCCCTTAACTTATGCCCGTTACAGGCCAGTTACACCTACTCAGCCCTAAGCGGAGATGCACGTCTGCAACTCTCAAAGTTGCATATGGTTCCAATGGACACACCGCGCAAATGTATGAAATATATGCTCTGCAAACAGACTTGCTCAACATCCTCTCGTCTCTGCACCTTCAGCCAATAAGGAGTTCCGAGACCACTGACTTGCAGTGCAGTTGGGTGGGGGAGGGGCTGCTCATATCACAACATTATCAGCTGAGTCATTAACATATTATTTGGGCTGATTAGCATATTAGTCACGTTCCATGATGACCCTTCCTTCCCAGGTGCTCTGCAGTTTTTATCAGTGTCTAATTGATTCATAGCCTCCCAGTCCTCTTAGACATGGGGCATGCTGCGCAAGAGTCATGTGATTAGGCAATCACGCCGAATATTAAAAAAAAAAAAACACAAAAAAAACTTATGTGGCCAAAAATAAAATATATAACCTGGTGGAAAAAGTCCTGTGGGCTTTTGTAGGAAGGTGTAAACTGCACAGAGACACAATCTCAGTTCCTCATAGACGTTAGCCTGACAGTTTCACTATTAGAAAACAAGTTTAATCCTTAAGGTTGTATAGCCATGGCATTAAAGTAACACAAGCACACAGACGCATGCACACAGAACAGACACCCCGTGATGTTGGCAATTAGTGAGAGTCATTTAAATGGCAGCAATTAATAAGTAATCAGAAGCGTCCATGCACTACTCTCACACGCAGCAGAACACACCATGCAATAAAATAGAAGCGGGATAACATACATGCAGCCACCTCCGGGGCGGGTGGCTATGAACGCTGGCCTGCACGCTGCATGACAGTTTCTGAAGGGCAGAAATAAGAAGTCTCATTAGTACTGGAAACACCTTTTTGTTTGATGCAATATTAAACAGTATACATGCACCGCCAAGCTAATCTACCGGAGTGGCTGGGCGCCTGGTCGCCATCCCCCCGCCACATGTCTTCCCTTTGCCATATCGTAGTAAGGCAGGCCAAGGGGAGCGCTGCATTATTTACACTCAGAACCCTGCGGACCACCTCGCAGAATGTCAGCTTGTAAGGTGTAAATAACGTGACGTTCCCCGGTTGTGCCGTAATGTTTAACTGCCGCACTCTGCGAATTTCTCTTTTAAGGGCATCCTTGGGAGCAGATTCATTTGTTCTGGCTGGGAGTGGAAGGAGGGACAAGATGGAGAGCTGGGGAATGTTATCGGGAGACTGGGCAGGAGGGAAAGGGAAGGTTACCAACAAGGACGACGCAAGCTCGTCAGCTGATGACAGAAACATGCAAGACAAACGGAGGTGTAAGGGATGCAGACACAGCGGCGAATGCCAAGCAACACTGACTTATGGGAGTGGAACAAAAGGGTAAACAGGCTCAGTCTTTACCATGCTGCTCCCTATCTTCTTATGCTGTACTATATACCAATGCAGATTGTTGCTCACTGTTTGCTGTTTCAGCATTGGGGGTGCATGGTAGAAAATCCACATGTGAGTGAACCCAAAATACAATACCAAGAGGCAGTGCTCTTCATCAAACGCTTTATTCAAAGGTTTCACACTCCCAAGGAGACTTTTGTCATTAATGAAAGACTCCTTGGGAGTCTGAAACGAAGTGCTAGGTGTTTGGAATTCTAGATATTATGGCTCAAATGTATTAAGCCTTGAAAAGTGTCAAAGTGGAGATGGATAAAGCAGAGCCGGCCCTAACCAATATGATGCCCTAGGCAAGATTTTTGCTGGTGCCCCCTTGCACCACCGCTAGTTCCGCCTCTGATCCTGCAACCCTTTCCCAGCACCATCACCCCCCACCCATAGCAGTCCTTTTTTTTTTTTTTCATTTTCCTACCCCCTGTAATTTAAATAAGAACAGTGTGCACATTCAGTGCACAGCCCAAAAATGTATGTTTTTGCTGGCAAGGGGCATGCCCACACAATAGTACCCCCAATTTAAATTATGCCTCACAGTAGTGCAATTTTATTCACAATTTATCATGCAATAGTGTCCCTTATTCACATTACATCACACAGTAGTACCACTTTACCTTATATATGTTACTCCTCACAGTAGTGCCCCTCATTCACATAACATCATACTGAATTGCTCCTTATTAACATTACACCACACCATATTGCTATTTATTCTCATTACACCACACCATATTGCTCCTTATTCACTTTACACCGCACCATATTGCTCTTTATTCACATCAGGCCACACAGCACCTTATACACATAATGCCACACACTGGTAATGCATTTGTACACATAATACCACACAGTAATGCCCCTTACACATATGACACACATTATTAATGTCCTTATAAACATAATGCGCCTTACACATTATGCCAACCCTTATTAATGCCCTTATACACATAATTTCCCTTACACATATGCCGTACATTGTTAATGCCCTTATACACATAATGACACACATAGTGCCCCTTACACATATGCCGCATATTATTTCTGCCCTTATACACATAATGACACATATAGTTCCTGGCTTGAGTCAACTGGCAGTTCTGCTAACGTCGGGTGCCTATTTTTTATGAAAATGCATCTTATTTACATTGTTATGTGGCTAGGATGCACAAGCAGTTTTAGCTGATTAAAACGATATGTGGCATGCCTATATACTGTGTGCGACTGTAGCTGTATCTGCATACGAAATGCTACACACAGAATATAGGCATGCTGCATATCATTTTAATCAGCAGAAGCTGCTTGTGCCCCATGGCATACCAGATGCCCTAGGCAATTGCCTAGTTTGCCTATGCCTAAGGCCGGCTCTGGGATAAAGAGTGATAACGCACCAGCCAGTCAGCTTCCTAAAGGCCCATACACACTGGCCGATATATCGGCCGTTCTCTTGAACGGCCGATATATCGCGGGACCGTCGGCCATTATGTACGGCCGATACGTCTGTGAACTCCGTCGAACTCAGACGTATTGCGTCGGCCCTGCAGTACAGCCGACGGACAATATATCTACCGACATATTTGCGCGACGCTGTGTGTGTGCGGGGTGGTCGGCTGACCGCCCGTACACATGCTGCAGTGATCGGCAGTGATTGACAGCTGAACTGGGCGGGCGTGTGTACACGCCCGCCCATTTCATGACGTCAGTCCCCGACGGATCGGGCAGTGTGTATGCTCAACACACTGCCCGACCTGTCCATAGATATATCTGCAGATCAACTGATCTGCAGATATATCTATTAGTGTGTACCCACCTTAACTGTCATGTTATACAGGCCCTGTTTGAAAAATGACAGTAAGGAAGCTGATTGGCTGGTAATTTATCACTCTTTATCCGTCTCCACTGTATCACTTTTTAAGGCTTAATACATTTGAGCCCCAAACTTTCATACTTGACGACTCCTGGTCTAGCTCCTGTGGGAGGAGGAGGAAGCCAGGATGGCTGGGCGGGGGCGGCCATGATGCGGATGCACTAGTAGCATGATAGCGCAATTGCGTCTTTGTGGCCCACAACCTGCTTTAAAATGCCACACTTACCGGCACTGTAAGCAGTATGGGTGGGGCATGATGACAACATGCAGCACAAATCACATCATTGGCTGTCCAGACCGCCCACCTCATTCGTGATGGAGCTGCAACAGAGGGGGGGAGGAGGAAGAGGAGGAGAACAGTATAGAGGAAGCTTAGGCCACCCAGATCCATTAAACTCTGTTGGATATGCGACTCCGTAGCCTGCTGATAAGTACACTGAGGCAGATGTATAAAGACTGGAGAAGGGATGGAGAAGTGATGGAGAAGTGATAAATGGAAGGTGATAACGCACCAGCCAGTCTGCTCCCAACTGTCATTTTTTAAATCTGTAATGATTGGCTGGAGCATTACTACCTTGCGCTTATCACCGCTTTATCACTTCTTTATCCCTTCTCCAGGTTAATACATCTCTGTACAGCACTGGATAAATTCTCTGTACAGCACTGGGTAAATCGGTGGCAATATATAAATAAAACATTAATAATATTGAGAATGACAAAAACAACATTCTGGACAGCGATCCGCGTGGTTTTCTATCCTGTATACTTCTGCCGACGACCCCTCTAGAGCCCCTTGGCAAATAGGTCTACATTTTACTGCAAATAGAGGAAAAACACGAGGGTCACTCACGGCTAAAGTCAGGTCTTGGCCATCATACAATGCACTACACAAAAGAAGGTCAGAGCTATATTAAGGATGGTGGTTTTTATTACTAGGAGGGGCCGGATGTTCTTATCTGATGTCCAATTCATACAATAGCACTTGGAACCCATTAACAGTGGCTGCTATGATCAGATGTAAATCAGGAACACACAATGGCCATTCCAGCGTGCGCGTTGCGCGTTGTTTTCATACATTCAATGCTGCAACACCAAAAAAGGTGAAAGATTATGTTTATAAATCCCAAGTAACTGTGTTTAGGGAGGTACACGCACACAGGCTCATTGCCTGGGATTTATGGTTTGTGATACTATGCTGTTATAATTGTATTTTCCCTTTTTTTTTCTCTATGAGTTTTTAGAGTTTTTGGTCAGGAAAATATGGAACTCGATGAAATAAATGTTGTCAATATTCAGATGTGTCCACATACGGCCGACATTTTGGCAGCGCGTGCCAGGCAGCACAGTTCCGCGCGTCGCAGATTTTGTGCCTTGCTGTGACAGAATACTAATCCTAAGTACCTAGTACTCTATATTCTAACAAAGGGTCTGATTCTGAGTGGGACTCTGTGGAGCCCATGTGTCTTATGCCTGTGCAGCGTGCGCCCTCCCCTGGTGTACCTCTGTGCGCTTGCAGCGCCCTTAGATACCAAATTACCGCTTGGTCTTTAGATGCAACCATATATCGCTCCATCGAAACCTTTCGCCAGTCCCACGCAAGTAATTATGTGTCTGGGGGAGGCAGGGCCAGATCTAGCCCTTGTGGCGCCCGGGGCAAAAAAAAAGAGGGGCATGGCTTCATGAAGGGGCGTGGTCAGTTATGTCCCCAGTAGTATTGACCCCTTTAGAGTTGTTGTGCCCCCTAGTTTGTGCCCCCAGTAGTACTGCCCCCAGTAGAGTTGTGCCCCCTAGTTTGTGCCCCCAGTAGTATTGCCCCCAGTAGAGTTGTGCCCCTTAGTTTGTGCCGTTTACAAAAATAAGATTTTACTCACCAGTAAATCTATTTCTCGTAGTCCGTAGTGGATGCTGGGAACTCCGAAAGGACCATGGGGAATAGCGGCTCCGCAGGAGACTGGGCACAACTAAAAGAAAGCTTTTAGAAAACCTGGTGTGCACTGGCTCCTCCCACTATGACCCTCCTCCAAGCCTCAGTTAGGATACTGTGCCCGGAAGAGCTGACACAATAAGGAAGGATTTTGAATCCCGGGTAAGACTCATACCAGCCACACCAATCACACCGTATAACTCGTGATACCATATCCAGTTAACAGTATGAAACATAACTGAGCCTCTCAACAGAGGGCTCATAACAATAACCCTTTAGTTAACAATAACTATGTACAAGTATTGCAGACAATCCGCACTTGGGATGGGCGCCCAGCATCCACTACGGACTACGAGAAATAGATTTACCGGTGAGTAAAATCTTATTTTCTCTAACGTCCTAGTGGATGCTGGGAACTCCGAAAGGACCATGGGGATTATACCAAAGCTCCCAAACGGGCGGGAGAGTGCGGATGACTCTGCAACACCGAATGAGAGAACTCAAGGTCCTCCTCAGCCAGGGTATCAAATTTGTAGAATTTAGCAAACGTGTTTGCCCCTGACCAAGTTGCAGCTCGGCAAAGTTGTAAAGCCGAGACCCCTCGGGCAGCCGCCCAAGATGAGCCCACTTTCCTCGTGGAATGGGCTTTTACTGATTTAGGATGCGGCAATCCAGCCACAGAATGCTCCAGCTGAATTGTGCTACAAATTCAGCGAGCAATAGTCTGCTTAGAAGCAGGAGCACCTAATTTGTTGGGTGCCTACAGGATAAAAAGCGAGTCAGTTTTCCTAACTCCAGCCGTCCTGGAAATATACATTTTTAAGGCCCTGACTACGTCCAGTAACTTGGAATCTTCCAAGTCCCTAGTAGCCGCAGGCACTACAATAGGTTGGTTCAAGTGAAAAGCTGATACCACCTTAGGGAGAAACTGGGGACGAGTCCTCAATTCTGCCCTATCCATATGGAAAATCAGATAAGGGCTTTTACATGACAAAGCCGCCCATTCTGACACACGCCTGGCCGAAGCCAAGGCCAATAACATGACCACTTTCCACGTGAGATATTTCAAATCCACAGTTTTAAGTGGCTCAAACCAATGTGATTTTAGGAAACTCAACACCACGTTGAGATCCCAAGGTGCCACAGGAGGCACAAAAGGGGGCTGAATATGTAGTACTCCCTGTACAAATGTCTGAACTCCAGGCAGTGAAGCCAGTTCTTTCTGGAAGAAAATCGACAGAGCCGAAATCTGGACCTTAAAGGAACCCAAGTTTAGGCACATAGTCACTCCTGACTGTAGGAAGTGCAGAAAACGACCCAGCTAAAATTCCTCTGTTGGGGCCTTCCTGGCCTCACACCACGCAACATATTTTCGCCAAATACGGTGATAATGGTTTGCGGTTACTTTTTTCCTGGCTTTTATCAGCGTAGGAATGAATTCCTCCGGAATGCCCTTTTCCTTTAGGATCCGGAATTCAACCGCCATGCCGTCAAACGCAGCCGCGGTAAGTCTTGGAACAGACAGGGCCCCTGCTGTAGCAGATCCTGTCTGAGCGGTAGAGGCCATGGGTCCTCTGATATCATTTCTTGAAGTTCTGGGTACCAAGCTCTTCTTGGCCCATCCGGAACCACGAGTATCGTTCTTACTCCTCGTTTTCTTATTATTCTCAGTACCTTTGGTATGAGAGGCAGAGGAGGGAATACATAAACCGACTGGTACACCCACGGTGTTACTAGAGCGTCCACAGCTATTGCCTGAGGGTCCCTTGACCTGGCGCAATATCTAGTTTTTTGTTTAGGCGGGACGCCATCATGTCCACCTGTGGCCTTTCCCAACGGTTTACCAACAGTTGGAAGACTTCTGGATGAAGTCCCCACTCTCCCGGGTGTAGGTCGTGTCTGCTGAGGAAGTCTGCTTCCCAGTTGTCCACTCCCGGAATGAACACTGCTGATAGTGCTAAGACGTGATTTTCTGCCCATCGGAGAATCCTTGTGGCTTCTGCCATCGCCATCCTGATTCTTGTGCCGCCCTGTCGGTTTACATGGGCGACTGCCGTGATGTTGTCTGATTGGATCAGTACCGGCTGGTTTTGAAGCAGAGGCCTTGCCAGACTTAGGGCATTGTAAATGGCCCTCAGTTCCAGAATATTTATGTGTAGGGACGACTCCTGACTTGACCAAAGTCCTTGGAAATTTCTTCCCTGTGTGACTGCCCCCCAGCCTCGAAGGTTGGCATCCGTGGTTACCAGGACCCAGTCCTGTATGCCGAATCTGCGGCCCTCTTGAAGATGAGCACTCTGCAGCCACCACAGTAGAGATACCCTGGTCCTTGGAGACAGGGTTATCAGCCGATGCATCTGAAGATGCGATCCCGACCACTTGTCCAAGAGGTCCCACTGAAAGGTTCTTGCATGGAACCTGCCGAATGGAATTTTGCTTCGTAAGACTCGTGTGCAGTGATGCACCGATACTTGTTTTGGTTTCAGGAGGTCTCTGACTAGAGATGACAGCTCCTTGGCTTTCTCCTGCGGGAGAAACACTTTTTTCTGTTCTGTGTCCAGAACCATCCCCAGGAACAGTAGGCGTGTGGTAGGAACCAGCTGTGACTTTGGAATGTATAGAATCCATCCGTGCTGTTGTAGCACTTCCCGAGATAGTGCTACTCCGACCAACAACTGCTCCTTGGACCTCGCCTTTATAAGGAGATCGTCCAAGTACGGGATAATTAAAACTCCCTTTTTTCGAAGGAGTATCATCATTTCTGCCCTTACCTTGGTAAAGACCCTCGGTGCCATGGACAGTCCAAACGGCAGTGTTTGGAATTGGTAATGGCAATCCTGTACCACAAATCTGAGGTACTCCTGGTGAGGATGGTAAATGGGGACATGTAGGTAAGCATCCTTGATGTCCAGGGATACCATGTAATCCCCCTCCTCCAGGCTTGCAATAACCGCCCTGAGCGATTCCATCTTGAACTCAAATTTTTTTATGTATGTGTTCAAGGATTTCAAATTTCAAATGGGTCTCACCGAACCGTCCGGTTTCGGTACCACAAACAGTGTGGAATAGTAACCCCGTCCTTGTTGAAGTAGGGGCACCTTGACTATCACCTGCTGGGAATACAGCTTGTGAATTGCCTCTAGCACAGCCTCCCTGCCTGAGGGAGTTGTCGGCAAGGCAGATTTGAGGAAACGGCGGGGGGGGAGACGCCTCGAATTCCAGCTTGTACCCCTGAGATACTACTTGAAGGATCCAGGGATCCACCTGTGAGCGAGCCCACTGATCGCTGAAATTTTTGAGGCGGCCCCCCACCGTACCTGGCTACACCTGTGGAGCCCCCGCGTCATGCGGTGGACTCAGAGGAAGCGGGGGAAGAATTTTGCTTCCTGTCTGCACAGAGACGAGGGAAGAGGGAAAAAGCTGCACCAGTCTGCCAGTTCTCTGGGAACTGGCTGACTGGTGCAGCTTTTTCCCTCTTCCCTCGTCTCTGTGCAGACAGGAAGCGCCTTTGACCCGCTTGCTTTTCTGAAGCCGAAAGGACTGTACCTGATAATACAGTGCTTTCTTAGGCTGTGAGGAAACCTGAGGTAAAAATATTTCTTCCCAGCTGTTGCTGTGGATACGAGGTCCCAGAGACCATCCCCAAACAATTCCTCACCCTTATAAGGCTCTATGTGCCTTTTAAAGTCAGCATCACCTGTCCAGTGTCGGGTCTCTAATACCCTCCTGACAGAATGGACATTGCATTAATTCTGGATGCCAGCCGGCAAAATATCCCTCTGTGCATCCCTCATATATAAGACGACGTCTTTAATATGCTCTTATGTTCGCAATAGTATCCCTGTTTGACAGGGTCACAGACCACGCTGCAGCAGCACTATCTGCAGGTCTCAGTCTAGTACCTGAGTGTGTAAATACAGACTTCAGGATAGCCTCCTGCTTTTTATCAGCAGGTACCTTCAAAGTGGCCGTATCCTAAGACGGCAGTGCCACCTTTTTTGACAAACGTGTGAGCGCCTTATCCACCCTAGGGGATATCTCCCAGCGTAACTTATCCTCTGGCGGGAAAGGGTACGCCATCAGTAACTTTTTAGAAATTACCAGTTTCTTATCGGGGGAACCCACGCTTTTTCACACTTCATTCACTCATTTGATGGGGGAACAAAACACTGCCTGCTTTTTTTCCCCACACATAAAACCCTTTTTTAGTGGTACTTGGGTTAATGTCAGAAATGTGTAACACATTTTTTATTGCCGGGATCATGTAACGGATGTTCCTAGTGGATTGTGTATATGTCTCAACCTCGTCGACACTGGAGTCAGACTCTGTGTCGACATCTGTGTCTGCCATCTGAGGGAGCGGGCGTTTTTGAGCCCCTGATGGCCTTTGAGACGCCTGGGCAGGCGCGGGCTGAGAAGCCGGCTGTCCCACAGCTGTTACGTTATCCAGCCTTTTATGTAAGGAGTTGACACTGTCGGTTTATACCTTCGACCTATCCATCCACTCTGGTGTCGGCCCCACAGGGGGCGACATCACATTTATCGGCATCTGCTCTGCCACCACATAAGCCTCCTCATCAAACGTGTCGACACAGCCGTACCGACACACCACACACACACAGGGAATGCTCTGACTGAGGACAGCACCCCACACAGCCCTTTGGGGAGACAGAGAGAGAGTATGCCAGCACACACCAGAGCGCTATATAATTTAGGGATTAACACTATATTGAGTGAATTTTTCCCAATAGCTGCTTGTATATACAATATTGCGCCTAAATTTAGTGCCCCCCCTCTCTTTTTAACCCTTTGAGCCTGCAAACTACAGGGGAGAGCCTGGGGAGCCGTCTTCCAGCTGCACTGTGAAGAGAAAATGGCGCCAGTGTGCTGAGGGAGATAGCTCCGCCCCTTTTTCGCTGACTTTTCTCCCGCTTTTTTATGGATTCTGGCAGGGGTATTTATCACATATATAGCCTCTGGGGCTATATATTGTGATATATTTGCCAGCCAAGGTGTTTTTATTGCTGCTCAGGGCGCCCCCCCCCCAGCGCCCTGCACCCTCAGTGACCGGAGTGTGAAGTGTGTATGAGGAGCAATGGCGCACAGCTGCAGTGCTGTGCGCTACCTTGGTGAAGACTGATGTCTTCTGCCGCCGATTTTCCGGACCTCTTCTTGCTTCTGGCTCTGTAAAGGGGACGGCGGCGCGGCTCCGGGAACAAACACCAAGGCCAGTTCCATGCGGTCGATCCCTCTGGAGCTAATGGTGTCCAGTAGCCTAAGAAGCCCAAGCTAGCTGCAAGCAGGTAGGTTCGCTTCTTCTCCCCTTAGTCCCTCGATGCAGTGAGCCTGTTGCCAGCAGGTCTCACTGTAAAATAAAAAACCTAAAATAAACTTTCTTTCTAGGAGCTCAGGAGAGCCCCTAGTGTGCATCCAGCTCGGCCGGGCACAGAAATCTAACTGAGGCTTGGAGGAGGGTCATAGTGGGAGGAGCCAGTGCACACCAGGTAGTCTAAAAGCTTTCTTTTAGTTGTGCCCAGTCTCCTGCGGAGCCGCTATTCCCCATGGTCCTTTCGGAGTTCCCAGCATCCACTAGGACGTTAGAGGAAAAAATAATAATTAATACTCACCATCCCCGATCCTAATTCCCGACCACTGCTGCCCTCCGTGTCCGGCCGCCGGCGTCGCTCCTCTGATCTATGGGAGAGACGTTGTGACGTCTCTCCCATAGCACAGCATAGACACTAGAGGTCAATCATGACCTCTAGTGTCTATGTGCCGCTCCCACAATGCAGTGCGCAATGAAGTCATCGCGCACCGCACAGCAAGGGGGGGCACCACCAGTAGCGGATCTTGCCACCATGGCGGCACCCTCTGGACGGCGGCAGCACCCTCTGGAAGGTGGCGACCTCGGGCAAAAATCCTGCATGCCCGTAGCAAGATCCGCTACTGGGAGGAGGGGGGGGGGGGGGGGGGGGAGATGTATGAAGCAGTGAAAAGAGTGCAGAAGCGGGCCTCTGGAGAAGTTGCCCATCAGCTTTGAAGTAACATTTATCAAGTGCATTTTTTTAATGCATCTCTTGAAAACTCTGCTTATTGCAGCCTGCGCGCTCCAGTTTATCGCATCTTTCCTATTCCAAACCGGCAATAACGGCATTTGCGCGATGATTCTAGCCGGCAAAAATATAGGAAAAAGTGGGGAAATGTGCCTGTACCCCCCCAAAAATGTCAAACTGATAATGAAAACATTATAGAAGTCTATTACTGCCCTTAATAATATTATTAATAATAATAATAATAATAATAATAATATTTATATAGCGCTCTTTCTCCAAACAGGACTCAAGGCACTTTACAGACATCAAAAACAATGCACATAATATAATATTACTATTTGGTGCAATTAAATGGGGTCAAATGACTGTTATATGCAATATAATAAAAAAAAACTGGAAAATGATAGAAAGCTATTTTTTTCTGCAAAATAAATGATCTCATTCAATTTGGGGTTATTTGGTCAATAAAAATGGGTATAAGTATATATTTGGGTCAATTTAGGGGACTAAAAAAAAGTGGAAACGGACTGATTATTTCCACCTACAAGTCTAAAAACACTTGTACCACTCATATAGCACCCCAATATACCTTTCCCATACCTTGTACCCCAATTTCCATCACTTTGCCTTTTTTGACCCCAATAACAGCATGTCATTATTGGCTAGTTAAAAATGATTAAAATCTTCTAAGTGCCCAATTAGTCACTCAGGGGGGTGTCCCAATGGTTCAGAAGCAAACCCCGACATGGTGGAGATGGTGAAGAGAAATCCGCGATAAACCCTATGGAGACTTATCACCGGTAATAGGATACAGATATCACATTTGCAATAATTTATTGCGAAACCGCGATATTGCGGCTAATTGAATACCCCCATAGATAGACAGAATTCACACTGTTCAGGAACAGCCCGGTCAGGCCAGGACTGGTAGCGATTTGGGGCAGATGGGTAACATCCCACCATTTTCAACAATACCTATTAAATATATTATTAATTTGTAAAATATTCAATCGTTTTTTTTTTTTATTACTATACAGTCAATACTGAAAAACACGGACATATTTAAGCTCTAATGAAATCCTTGAAGATGAAGCAATAGTGCCGGTAAGTAAAGGCGGTAGAAGCGCCAGTGGCAAACGCAGGATTTGCATGGGGGGGGGGGGGTCCAGAACTGGGTGGAGCCAATCACAGGGGTGGGGACTGAGGTGACCCAGTATATGCTGGGTCCGTAAAACTAGTGTGTCTGTGTGTGTGTATGTATATATATATATATATATATATATATATATATATATATATACACACACATATCTACACATATATATATTATATATACCGTATATATACACACACACACACACATATATATATATACACACACACACACAGTACACATGTATATATATATGTGTGTGTTTATATGTATGTATATACATACATGTGTATATATGCATGCACATGGATATATATATGTACTATAATTAAAATAAAGTAAACTTTTATTAAGCACTTACAAGTGCCACCAGGAAGACAGTAGTCTGCAGAGGACGCTAAACAGCCATTAATAATACTCATGCAGCAAAAAAAATAAAAATAATAATTATTTTGTTTGGTGGAGGGGGGGTGGGGTGGGGGTGGGGGTTCTGGGTGCTCGGACCCCCTCCCCCCCCCCCCCCCCCCCCCCGCGTGCACCACTGAGAGCGCACATCACAGTCATCCTCTTGTGCCGGACAGGTCTCTGAATTGCACAATGTGGGGCTGCAGACTCCGCAAAGACTTGTTTTTCACATTGTCAAAACCTGCTGCTCTCCCCTCCATGTGGGACCGCTCCTTCACATTCTATATTATGAATGCAGAGCTCCGCGTGACTGAGATCCATGGATGTTACAACACAGATGTCACATCAATGAGGTACGGTGTGGAGGGTATTTCTAAGCTACTGTTACCAGTAAAACTGAGTGGGCAGGTATCAGATGCTATCACAAGATCAAAGGAAGTCATAACAGAAACCAGACTTATGGTTTGACTGGAAACAGCCATATGTCCTGTCCTGTGCGCCTATAGCATCAGACAGAATACAGTCATTTCACAGGGACCCCCGGGGGGGCTCTGCTCGCACATGCCCCCCGCTTTCCTGTACTGAAACGCTGCTCATTCATCTTCATATAGTTAAAAACATATTGGACCAAAGGGCACATGTACATTCTGCTTTCTATTAACCCTCTTGGGTTTGGATTCTGCAAAAGGCAGTGTGTGTATCTGTGTGCTCGTTGCGTCAGTCTGTAAGGGCCCCACCAGTGTACCGCTGCCGTGGCCCCCTTCCTGATTCACCATCTTCAGAGGTTGGGAGGTGTATACTAAGATTATTCACAAAGCTAAATGTAAACGTTCCCGTGACTTCACAGACTTTAGTGTTATGATCAAATCCTGCCAGAGGGGGAACATGTACACCTGGGCAAGCGGTGTGCAAATGCCATGTTTGTTTACATTTAGGGAAAATATCACCTGGTTTGCATGTAAAGTACCATGTAGCCTATTATTGTAGTGTAATCTGTAGCTGATCTACAGTAGGATGATCCCTGGTCCACTGGCTTCCAACTTTGACCCACCCACTCCTAACTCTGATCTCACCCAATTCTGTCCTTACCCTCTCCCAACTCTGACTTCATCTGCTTTCAACTCTGACCCACCCGCTCCCAACTCTGACCTCACCAGCTCCCAAACCAGGCCCACCCACTCCCAACTCTGACCCACCCGCTCCCAACTCTGACCTCACCAGCTCCCAAACCAGGCCCACCCACTCCCAACTCTGATCCCACCCGCTCCCAATTCTGACCTTACCCGCTCCCAACTGTGACCTCACCCGCTCCCAATTCTGACCTCACCCGCTCCCAACTCTGACCAGCCTGATACCAACTTTGATCTCTCCAGCTCCAAATTCTGACCTTACCCGTTTCAAATTCTAACCTTACCCGCTCCAAACTCTGACCCACCTGCTCCCAACTCTGACCTCACCCACTCCCAACTCTGACCAGCCTGATACCAACTTTGATCTCTCCTGCTCCAAATTCTGACCTTACCCGCTCCCATCTCTGACCTCACCCGCTCCCAACTCTGACCTCACCTGCTCCCAACTCTGACCTTACCCGCTCCCAACTCTGACCTCACCCGCTCCCAACATTCAGAATGTCGATTGTCAAAAGGTCGACACTGACAATATGGTGACATTGTGCAGGTCAACAGTCAAATGTTGACATATTATTTGTTCCCTATTTTAGCACAACATGAACTGCCAACATTGTGACAGAATAGGTCGACAATCGTCAAAGCAGATGTGTTTGTGGAGCAAGAAGGTGGCGTGAGGAGCTCTGCACCAGGCTCTGAGAGGGGCACTACTGGAATGAGATAAAGTGTAGGACACGGAGCGTTTTATGGGTGGTCCTTGATGGATAGAGGTACACCTGTCCATTTTAATTCTGCAAAATGTCTCCAAGCTGGAGGAGACCAAGTCTTGTATTATCCTTATAGTGAAACGCATTTTGCCCCTTCCGGTTGCACTTTAGCAGATTATCGCAAATGAAAGCACACAATAGTACCCCTCGTGAAAGAGACAGGCCCACAGTCTCCTCAATCTCATGATTAATATAAACCATAAATAGAGCAGTCATTCGGCTGAAAATGAAAGGAGTAATAAAGGAGTAATAAAGATGTGGAAGATTTTCTACAGTGCACTCTTCAGATAGATCTTCCTCTTCATACACCTATGTGCACTCTCAGGGGATCATCTACGGGGCACTATGGAAGGGATTACATCTATGTGCACTCTCAGGGGGCCACCTATGGGCACTATGGAAGGGATTACACCTATGTGAACTCGCAGGGGGTCACCTATGGGTACTATGGAAGGGATTACACCTATGTGCACTGTTAGGGGACCACCTACAGGGCACTATGGAAGGGATTACACCTATGTGCACTGTTAGGGGACCACCTACGTGTCACTACAGAAGGGATTATAGCTATGTGCACTGTCAGGGAGCCACCTATGGGCACTATGGAAGGGATTACACCTATGTGCACTCTCAGGGGGCCACCTACGGGGCACTATGGAAGGGATTACACCTATGTGCATTCTCAGTGGCCACCTATGGGCACTATGGAAGGGATTACACCTATGTGCACTGTTAGGGGACCACCTACGTGTCCCTACAGAAGGGATTATAGCTATGTGCACTATCAGGGGGCCACCTATGGGCACTATGGAAGGGATTACACCTATATGCACTCTCCGGGGCCACCTACAGGGCACTATGGAGGGGATTACATCTATGTGCACTCTCAGGGGATCATCTACGGGGCACTATGGAAGGGATTACACCTATGTACACTCTCAGGGGATCATCTACGGGGCACTATGGAAGGGATTACATCTATGTGCACTCTCAGGGGGCCACCTATGGGCACTATAGAAGGGATTACACCTATGTGCACTCTCAGGGGGCCAACTACGGGGCACTATGGAAGGGATTACACCTATGTGCACTCTCAGGGTCCACCTATGGGCACTATGGAAGGGATTATATCTATGTGCACTCTCAGAGGGCCACCTACAGGGCACTATGGAAGGGATTACATCTATGTGCACACTCCAGGGGCCACCTACAGGGCACTATGGAAGGGATTACACCTATGTGCACTCTCAGGGGGCCACCTACGGGGCAATATGGAGGGGATTACATCTATGTGCACTCTCAGGGGATCATCTACGGGGCACTATGGAAAGGATTACACCTATGTGCACTCTCAGGGGATCATCTGCGGGGCACTATGGAAGGGATTACATCTATGTGCACTCTCAGGGGGCCACCTACGGGGGACTATGGAAGGGATTACACCTATGTGCACTCTCTGGGTCCACCTATGGGCACTACGGAAGGGATTATATCTATGTGCACTCTCAGGGGGCCACCTACAGGGCACTATGGAAGGGATTACACCTATGTGCACTGTTAGGGGACCACCTACGTGTCCCTACGGAAGGGATTATATCTTTGTGAACTGTCAGGGGGCCACCTATGGGCACTATGGAAGGAATTACACCTATGTGCACTCTCAGGAGGCCACCTACGGGGCACAACGGAAGGGATTACATCTATGTGCACTCTCAGGGGATCATCTATGGGGCACTATGGAAGGGATTACACCTATGTGCACTTTCAGGGGATCATCTACGGGGCACTATGGAAGGGATTACACTTATGTGAACTCTGCAGGGGCCACCTACGGGGCACTATGGAGATGATTACACCTATGTGCACTCTCAGGGTGCCACCTACGGGGCACTATGGAAGGGATTACACCTATGTGCTCTCTCATGGGCCACCTACGGGGCACTATGGAAGGGATTACATCTATGTGCACTCTCAGGGGATCATCTACGGGGCACTATGGAAGGGATTATACCTATGTGCACTCTCAGGGGATCATCTACGGGGCACTATAGAAGGGATTACATCTATGTGCACTCTCAGGGGGCCACCTATGGGCACTATGGAAGGGATTGCACCTATGTGCACTCTCAGGGGCCACCTACGGGGCACTATGGAAGGGATTACACCTATGTGCACTGTTAGGGAACCACCTACGTGTCCCTACGGAAGGGATTATATCTATGTGCACTCTCAGGGGATCATCTGTGGGGCACTATGGAAGGGATTACACCTATGTGCACTCTCCAGGGGTCACCTACGGGGCACTATGGAAGGGATTACACCTATATGCACTCTCAGGGGACCACCGAAGGGCACTACGGAAGGGAGGGTCGGGTATGGAATCCCGGCAGTCTGCATACAGATGCCGGGATCCCGACTTGGTCTCCTCCAGCTTGGAGCCACAGACTACACGTTATATAGTGGAAGGAGCACCCCCCAGCAGCATAGAGTATATCAGGAGATGAGTGATGTGTGTCGGTAAGGATGGGGCTGCCTGTCACTGTAACAAAGTTCATACATCCAATTCATATCTATCTGATAAGCAACTAATCACTTTAAAATTTCTTTTACTATTTTATCCGAAAGCAATGATTTACTACATCATCTATTTCATTCTTAGCATTAAAACGATGATCTATCCATAGTTATACCAAAACCATCAACAAACAATGGAGAATCTGTTGTACGGGGCACCTTGACTGTAACTAGGTGCGTGCGGAGTGCGCTACTGCACATAACACCGCAGGGTAGGGGGCGCTGTTGGGGCAAGCAGCGAGTGATCTCTGAATAGATGCCGTGCGCACACACACATCATCTATTCAGTGCTGGGAGAGGAACAGGGGGCTGCCCAGCTGCTCCGGGAGCGCTCGGCATGCCCCAAAAATGCCGATCCACGGGTAAGTCGTGAGGCCACGCCCACTTCACCCATGACCACGCCCCTCTTCCGGGTCGCGAGCGAGTGTCCCAGCACCTGCTAGAAGTTGGGAGGTATAGAATTCTAACAATTTGAAGCTCACTTTGTTCTTCATGAAAAAATGATCAGCATTGCAGCCGAGCAGATCTATGTAGTGTGTGGCTGTGTGGCTGCAAGGGATTGGGATTGGATGTGTGGCCTCACCCAGCATGGGTGTGGTTTAACAGATAGACAGTGTCTAGTTCGACAGTCAATAGATAGACACCACATGTTAGACAGTCAAAAGATTGACAGGGTCAAAAGGTAGACATGAAAATGGTCGACATAAAAAGGTAGACAACTATTTTTTTGGTTTGTGTGGATAGTTTTGTCATCTGGGACCCCCAATTGTAGAAAGTCATACCCTCACGGGGCTCGCTTCGCTTACCGCGCTTTGGGCTCGGTGGCTCGCTGCGCTCACCACAAAGTCCATATACATGTAAAAAACATTTTTTTAAACCCTGTGTCTACCTTTTTATGCCGACCATTTTCATGTTGAACTTTTGACCCTGTCGACATTTTGTACGGTCTACTTTTTTCATGTTGACCTTTTGACCTTGTCAACCTAATGTATGTCTAACATATAGGGGTATACAATTGTTTTAAAAGTCAGTTGGGCGTCTGTTTTTTTCCTATCTAATACAGGAAAAGACAGACACCCAACCGACTTTTCAAACAATTGAATTCCCCCATGGTGTCTGTCTATCTATCATCCGGTTGCCACACGGCATAGATCAGCTTAATTGCAATGATGATTATTTTATTACAAAGTATAAGTAGCTTCATATAGTAAGAAATCTCATTGTGTATATATACATATGTATATACCATAGGAAGCTCCAAAGAATTTGGAAGGTGCACTCTCACAAATAAACAATCGTAGATACTTCTTCATAAAATCACCAATTGCTTTTATTGTCGACGTTTCGGTCTGGTCACAGGCCTTTATCAAGACAGGTGATACATCATATCATCAAATCACAGTTAGGGATAACATGAGCATAATCTGCAAATGAACAGTGATATACAGTCACAAGCAATAAGCCTCACCGGCCCCTATGGGTGCCTACTGGCTACAATAATGGAGCCACCACCAAAAAACACCTGTTAAGAAGTGCCATCAAAAAAATTTCCATCTGAAGGATGAAAAACTAATTACCTGGGATACCTGTAGGTGTCCACATAGAGCATCTCTCATATATGGATATTAGGGCATATAGAACCCATTGAAAATACACTAAAAAGCGTACTCATTCTGCCAAAAGAAATTAACATAATGAACAATTTAGAGCTATAGTGTACACTCTACTAGTGAAACTAGTATCAGAAAAACTAACTCCATACCTCATTAGAGTAGCCATAGAATAAACAAACAGCGGTGCAGGTGGTTTTGCATCTAAAATAGTCCAACCTGCTAAAACCAAGTTAGGAATACAATCAGCAAATTCTGATGTAGATGAAAGGTGGAGAGATCGTCACATATAATACAGATAGTCAATACTCACTTCAGCCAGGGGACAGAGCAAACATCGCTGCATGCTGTCCCTATGCACGAGTGAGCTATTTAAGCAGTGATTACCGGAAGTGACATCCGTTCCGGAAGCCACCCCCCCCCCCAAAAAAAAAAAAAAAACGATTCTACTCGTAGTTAAAGCTTAATAAGAACTCTATGACACCCCAGAACACGGGGAAAAAACACCACACCTGCGGGACAAGCCACTCAGCCATGTGAGCTCCGGCCAGCCGCAGCGCCCCGGTGCAGACCGCCACAGGAACGCGTCATCCTGCGTTCTAGCGGCTAGACTTCCGTGCGGTTCAGCAACCGGAAGTACCTAGCTACCCTGTTACTAAGCAACAAGGACGCTATGCTGAGCGCGTCATAGCAATAAACTGAGTAACGCAGTGTACCTATCGCTACTCAACAGTTTGCATACAGCAATAAGTGAAATGAGGGATCATATTAATACTTTCATCTAGTGTGAACACATTTGTAACAGGCTCCACCGTCTTATTATAGGCACTAATAAATCAATCATAATAGAACCGTACTAGTACAATAGAGGTAGCTCAATTCAACTACTGCGGAAATAAGCACTCTAGGAAGTGCATACTTAACTATAGGTCATCCAGCACATATCCCTAAGTTAGTGTATATATATATATATATATATATATATATATACACATATATACATATACATATATACATAAGCATATACAGATCTATGGATTATCAGGTCCAAATGTATGCCAGTGACCCAAGAGACCGATGAGTCATTCACAAAAAATGGTCCTAAAATATGCAAAAAGATTGAACAGACAGATCACTGACAAATACAAATAACTTAAATTAATAAACAAGCTTATATATCAGAATGTAGTCGCCCCTACCATGTGCCGTATTAAGGGAGGCCCATCCAGATAAAACAAGATCTCTCAAGTAGTTGACCACCACATGGGGAAAATTAATCAGGATAGAAGACTGGCTATTATAGAAAAGGATGTAATGTATTTGCTTTATTAAGACCCCTGGGTGTGACAGTATCGAGAGTGTGTATCCAATAACACTCTCGTTGTTTAAGAGCCAAAGTTCGGTCCCCTCCAATCAGGTTGGGGGGGATCCAATCAATGATTTTGCACTTGAGGCTCGCCACTTGGTGCCTAGCTTCCAAGAAATGGTGGGCTACTGGCTTATCGGTCTTACCCGTAAGAATAGCCGTGTGTATTGATGACCTGTGGTTGGCCATCCGGTCACGAAACATTCGGGTAGTGAGGCCGACATAATACAGCCCACACGGGCACTTCAGCATGTATATAAACGGAAGGACTTTGCGTTTACGCGAGTTCTTCATAGATGCAACTCCCAATAAAGAACAACCTTAATTTAAAGCTAAATCTACGTTTGACCCACCGTCTACTAATTCCAGCATCAAGACGTTTTTACGTTTGGTGCAACGTGATACTAAATGTAAAGCACCTAAAAGATTGTATGACAATCTCTCACCCTCCGAGCGCACAGCCGTGAATCAACTGAAAGAGGCTAACCATCTGGTAATCAGGCCCGCTGATAAAGGCGGAGCAGTTGTGGTGCAGGACTGGTGTGATTATGACCGTGAAGTCATGAGGCAGCTCTCCGACACCACAACCTATGCTAAACTTAATATAAACCCTGTTCAAACTATAAAACGGAAGATTGACGCTACTATCAGAAGAGGCCTTGAACAGAAATGGATCTCTGATGACTTAGCACGATTTTGCACTGTTGAACATCCACGGTGCCCTATTATGTATTTATTGCCTAAAATACATAAAACACTTACACAGCCACCGGGACGGACCATCATTACCGCTGAGGGGTCTCTCCTTCAACCACTTGCCATTTCTTTTGGATAGCCTACTGCAACCCATGGTTCACTCAATCCCTAGTTACTTGAGGGATACCGGTGACTTTCTCCAGCATGTAACAGATATCAAGGTAACCAAGGGAACTCTTTTGGCAACCCTTGATGTCTGCTTACTCTACACCGTAATACCTCATCAGGCAGGATTAGAAGTTTTAAGATCAGCATTTGAACGCACACCCTGCACCGAGTACCCCACAGAATTTCTTTTAGAGCTGATTGAACTGGTATTCACACAGAATCACTTTGTATATAAAAAGGATTTCTATATGCAAATTGCCGGTACAGCAATGGGGTCAAATTTGGCACCAGCATACGCAAACTTGTTTATGGCATGGTACGAGAGTACATATATTTTTCCACAGTACGGGCATAATATCAATTTTTTCCGAAGATGCATTGATGATGTCTTCTTATTGTGGCAAGGTACACAGATTGAATTCAACACGATGGTGGAGGAGTTGAATGCACTAGCTAGTCCCATAAAATTTACGCATACTAGCTCCTATTCAGAAATTAATTTTCTAGATGTTACCCTTATGAATACAGGTACACAGCTCAGTTTCACCCTCTTTCGGAAACCAACAGACCGCAATCAGTTATTATTAGCCACCAGCCATCATCCATCAGCTTTAAAAGAGAGGCTACCGACTTCACAATTCTTGAGGGTAATGAGGCTGAATTCCGAACCGAGGCGTAGAAACGATCAATGCAACAAAATTACCACACGCTTTTTAGAATGTGGTTATTCCCCGAAACAACTACGGGCGTGTAGACAAAAAGCTGAACAGATCTTTACTGGTACCAAACCTAAAAAGAAAACCCAAGATCTTTCCTACCCAGTTTGATGGCAACTCTGCTAAGATGAAAAAGGCATTACATCATCATTGGCCCATTATTAAATCAGATGAAACTTTACCGTTCTCAAAAACAGGGGCACCAATGATGGCGTATAGAAGGGGAGCCAATCTCAAACAGCTCCTCATGAGACCAAGACTATTTCCTGAGGAAGAAACTACCAATACCCCATGGACTGCTTTGATGCAGTCTAAACCGGGGTGTTTTTCGTGCGGTAGTTGTACTACGTGCCGGTCCATGATCACTGGACCCACATTTAGTCATCCGCACACTGGAAGAACTATCCGATTGAAATACCATCTGCATTGTCGCCTTGATTTCATTATATACATGCTGAAGTGCCCGTGTGGGCTGTATTATGTCGGCCTCACTACCCGAATGTTTCGTGACCGGATGGCCAACCACAGGTCATCAATACACACGGCTATTCTTACG